>NW_007246680.1:643677-679337 GCF_000164805.1 Carlito syrichta | reverse complement strand
AAAATAAGCCCCAAACTGGTCATTTCTACCATGAATTCCACTTTGTATTTACCACGAAATCTGCAACCATCGTCAGGATGTTTTATGGGCTAAATTTACATGACAATTATAGGCAAGACAGGGAGGATGGAGATGAGCTTTCATTCACACTCCATTCATCATCACTGGTTGCTGAAGGGCACTGGGACACCTGAGTTCTCTGACTATTGATATCACTTCCAGGCTGTGGCAGCCAATGAGGCCTTAACATGAGAAACCTGAGGAGGGGCTGTGGTTCTCATGGACCAGAGTACTCAGCAGCAAGCTCTTTACTGAGTTTCCAACAGCTTCCTCTTCTGCAGAGTCAGAGAACATGTTGAGCTGTTTCCTCCCCCCCCCCCCCAGAGTCTCTCTCTGTCACCCAGGCTGAAGTGCAGTGGCACGATCATAGCTACCGCAGCCTCAACCTGCTGGGCTCAAGTGATCCTTCCACCTCAGCCTCCCAATTAGCCTTCATGTGCCACCATGCCTAGCTAATTTTTTTTATTTTATTGTAAAGACGAGGTCTCATCATGTTGCCCAAGCTGGTCTTGAACTCCTGGGCTCAGGCAATCCTCTCACCTTGGCCTCCCAAAGTGTTGGGATTACAGATGTGAGCCAGCATGCCCATCCTCTTCCCAGGCTTTTCATCTGAAAGAACGTTGACGATCCTGCAGCACTTCATGTGAGCACAGTCTCTCTATGTATCTTTTCAGGGTGGGGAGAAATAGGAAGTGAAGAGGATGAAGGAGGTAGAGGAGGGTTATCCAAATGTTATCCCCATCTGCCTTTTAGTGGTGATTGCATAAACTAAAACTAAACAGGTAATGACGTGAATTAAAGGAAATAGTGCGTTGTGATAAACTTTAGTAAACCAAAATAAATGGGGTTTTATATATGTTAAGTACGTAACAAATAGGACAACATCTCTGCAGTAGACAACCTTCTAAGATGAATCCCAATATTCTCTGCTTGCTGGCATTCACACCCTCATTCACACCATGAGGTTGTGAATAGTAAAAAACTCAGTTCTACAATAAAATTTTAAAAATTAGCCGGGCATGGTGGCATGTCCCTGCAGTTCCAGCTACTTGGGAGGCCGAGGCAGAAGGATTACCTGTGCCCAAAGGACAGGGAGAGCCATTCTGTTTTGTTCATCTCATTATTGCTGGAAAAGTCTATAGACAATGGTTACAGAGAACAGAACACCAGACTTAGAGTCAAAATACCTGATTCTGCCATGAGCTCTGTGTCACTTAATCCCTCTAAGTCATGCATGGGTCTTTGATAAAAGAGAATGAAGATACTTGCTAGAAATTACATCTGAAATTTCTTCCAACATGATGCACAAATGAGAGTATCCTCAACAGCACTGAGGACTATTAAAGGTGTCCCAGTTCACTGATAAATGAACTGTAGCTATTTATTTTTCAAAAATCTCAGTTAGGAATAGTTGCTACCTAACCAGCATAAAAGATTGGCCTTTATCTCTTAAAATGGATCAAACCCCAAAATAGGGCTCAATGAGCCATATCAAGTTAACACCTTCCAGGGGGGTTCCACTTCAAGTCAACCCAACCCTAACAATGACCCAGTGGAATAGTTCTAAATCAGAACTGATCTCCTCTCCATCCCAACCTGGATGCCATGCCTTCATCAGGGAGTTCATTTAATCCTCTGAGGCACAATGGTTTGTACATAAGATATCTTCAGTTATAAGTTATATGTTATGCTACAAATCACATTTCCAGGCTAAATCAGAGTTGATGGAAAAAAAACTAACTCACTAGAAAACCAGGCATGGCCCAGAAGTAAAATATTTAAAAAGCCACAAGTTCTTGAACAATTTTACACCTGCAGAAACAAACAAGAGTTTTGCTGTGAATCACTGTCACTTTAATAATTTTGAAAAGTCTAACTCTGCACTTCTGAGAGTCAGGTAAACACCACCTGAAAAATTAGTCTCACAAGACAACATTCTTTTTCAGGTGGAAAATAATTTGGGAGAGACTTAACGAGATCTGTAAACTATTTCTAATCTATCTGGGAAAAATCTAATAAAAAGTTAAAATTAGTTCATCTTATGATTTTCACAGGCTCACAACTGGAGAGTCATCCAGTGATTCACCATGAGAGAGTGATGACTTGTTTTTGTTTCTATGTATGAACATATGCTTTTTCAATCAAGAAATAACCTGGAACCAGGCTCGGTGGCTCAGCCTGTAATCCCGCTCCTTTGGGAGTCTGAGGTGAGTGGATTGCCTGAACCCGCGGGTTCGAGACTCGCCTGGGCAGGCAAGACCTCATCTCTACAATAAAATCAAAAAATTAGCCGGACGTGGTAGCACGTGCCTGTAATTCCGGCTACTCGGAAGGCTGAGGCTGAAGGATCGCCCGAGCCCAGCAGGTCGAGGCTGCGGTGGCCGGGAGCAGCCACTGCACTCCAGTCTGGGCAACAGAGTGAGACTCCAACTCAAAAAAAAAAAAAGAAAAAGAAATAGCCTGGAATGTGATTTGGAAGTTCAATATCTGTTAAGCATTTCATTTGTGTTATTTTGGCAGGAGTTGGCTCAATTGTCTTATTAAATCTGAATAGTTCTGCAGTGGAAATAAAAGCAACACACACAAGCACACATACATACAAAAAGAAATCATGTCTGCATTGCTTTTTAAGTGAACAATATCCTTTCAACTGTTTAGCAATGGAACCAATCAATATAGACAGCCAACACAAATCAGTCAGACATAACTGATTTTGTATGAATTAATAAGTATGTAATGAGCCTTTACTGCTTGTTAGCATGAATCCTGCAGATAATTGACTTCATTCTCCATTTCCCTCTTGTATCTAGAAACAGCTCAAAACAGTAACCAAAAGAAAAAAGTATGTCATGTACGGTTTGGTGGGCTGCCATTTATTTTGGAGATCATTTGAAAAATAATTTGGGCTGTGGCATTTTTCACACTACTGTTCAGTAGCTCTAATATATATGTCCCCTATAGTATCTAAGTCTCTGATATTTAAAAACTAGAACTAGGAATCAGTTATTCCTGGTTCTGAAATTTTATTTATTTATTTTTTTTTGAGTAGGCGTCTCACTCCAACACCCATGCTGGAGTGCAGTGGCATGCTCATGGCCACCCCAGCATCAACCTGCTGGACTCAGGTGATCCTTCCTCCTTAGCCTTCCAAGCAGTCAGAACTAGAGGCGCATGCTACCATGCCTGGCTAACTTTTTATCTATTGTAGAAACGAGGTCTCGCCACGTTGCCTGAGCTGGTCTCGAACCCTCAGGCTCAGGCAATCCACTCGCCTCGGCCCTGCCAAGTGCTGGGATTACAGGCTGAGCCACTAAGCCCGGCCAGTTCTGAAATCTTTGAGTGTTTGTCAGTCTTTTCTTCCTCAAGGCATGAATGCCTCTTACAGGTAATCACTCTTTCAGACACAAGCAAGTGGTTGCAGTATTAGGACAAATTCATGGGATCAAAACTACCTGGAAATATGCTAAAGAGTCTGATCTTGTTCCAGAAACTAAAGCTTTGTTGAAATAAATGCCACATATTTTACCAGTATATATTTACTGTACAGCAGTGGAAAGGATTTAAAACAGCAAATTTTAATGTTAATCCATAATGTGCTATTTCCAGACACTGCTTACAAGATCTTTTTAGAACTATCCAAAATTCCCATGGCTGTAAACACTACCAACAATAGGTCTTACAACACCTTTAAATCTGAAAGGCACTTCTGTATGGATATAAAAGTTCTGTGAAACAAACAGGACAAAACTGATTATTTCCAATTTGCAGATGAGAGAATGGAGCCCAGGAAGAGTAAAATAACTGGCTTACAGGTAGCCAGAAGCAGAAACAGAATCAGAATCCAGGTTCTCAAGCAAACCAACCCACATGCTTTAGAACATAAGAAAACCTGATTAAATCAAAATATAAAAAGTAAAATAACAATAATAATTATGTTGGCATTAATATTATAACTGGACAATACTAAAAGTAGAAGATGGGTAACGATTGGAAGTAGCAATTGGGAGGAGAGGAGGTTCACTTGGAAATACAAGTAGAGATTTTCTATCTAAAAGAAAGAACTGAGACTTGCCTACGGACCCGTTGTTCCTCTTAGTTTCCATTAACTGCAAATGAGTTAGCCACCTGAAGTCACCAATGACAAGGCCAGTGTCTTCATTGTAGAATGTCTTCTGCTTTTGTGATCCCAGTTCCTGAAATGTGTGTGGCTCATTAAGACTGACCAAGCACTGCTACACACACTAGTGTTCCCACCACAACCCTGTGAATGGGCCAGAACAGCTGTCCTCCTCTCTGTTTACCTCAGAGGACTCTAATTTACAAAAATATCACGTCATTCATTCATGCATTCCAAAATGAGTACATCGTGGGTGGTGGGATTAGAATTTGGGATTGCCGGTGTCCTTTCTGAAGCCAATCTCTCTATACTAAGCCCCGTCTTACTAATCACTATATCAGTCAGAGTTCAATTAGTAGAGAGACTTTAGAATAAAATCATTAAGTAAACAATGAAGACATTGAACTTGTCCATCTCACTGAAAGATGCTTATTGGTGACTTCAGGTAACTGTTTCTTTCGCAGTTAGTGGAAATTGAGAGGACCAACAGGTCTACAGACAAGTCTCAGTTCTTTTTTCAGATAGAAAATTCCTAATTATATTTCAAGTGAACCTCATCTCCTTGATACTCCTCTTAAATAAGTGAAAAGCCAGAAAAATAACTCTAAAGTATCATGGAGGTAGGCAGCAACTGCAGGAAACAACTACCACCTCAAGAACTGGGAGAAACAAAGGTTAGAACTGTTAAACTATTAAATTTCTACATTCTTGGAGAGGAGCTCTGCAGAAGAAACCCAGACCCCTGAGGAAAAGGCATGGCTCCTCAGGTGCTCTCATTCCTGAAGGGCATGTGAGGATGGTTCTGAAACTGTTGGATTACTACAAATGGGAAATGCTTTCACATACTGCTCCAGAAAGCCACTCTCGCTTCTGAAATGAACATTACTAGGGTCACTTTTATAGGAACTAGGAGCATCCAAGAAGGAGCAGTCGCAGTCTCTTCTTTCTCCTCCAGCCTTGTAGCCCCTCCCTGGTGTCTACTATTAGCAAAGCATAACAGGGAACTAGCTGGTGAAAAGAAATATGGTTTGCACAGTCCCAGTCCAGCAACATTCAGTTGACTATAAAAAGGTAGATTTTGAGCTAAGAGACAACAACAAAAGTGGGCGCCATCCACACCTTTGGATACTCATCATTCATATGTGCTCTTCCAGCATTATCTGAACTTCCATACAAGGTCAAAAGCAACTCTATGTCTCAGCCTGACAAGAGACAGCTATTCTTTTTACAATACTCTCATCCTCTCCAAAATGAGGAAGCACAGTCCCAGAGTCTTTGTATCCATCTGCACTTATGTCAATTACTCCTCAAATTCATTCAAGGTCCCTCCTGAATATACTTTTCCCTAAAGACTAACTTGTAAAGTTAACCTCTAACTAGACTGGAGGACAGAGAAGATAACAGATAATACATACAAGATAAGCAAAGGGAAAAAACGCATATTTTCTATGACCATAAGTGTTCGTGAGACCATAATGGATATTTGTAACTTCCTTTCTCATACTCTTTCCATGCTTCTTTTACCTTTAGCCAGAGCCTCATCCAGCTGGGAGTCTTTCCATTTAGGCGTTATCTAAACCTTCTCTAGAAAGATTGAAATCCTCAGTGGTCCAGTTTTTTTTTTTTTTTGTGGTTGTTTTAATTTTGCATTAACTTTTCTTACTGGGTATAAAAGTACTAAAAGTTATCCCAGAGAATATCCTGGGGTCCATACATGCTCTTTGCCTTTAGAGGGTATGTAGAAGTTTCTGCTCCATCTGGGATTCAGGGGAAATGCTCTGGACTCAGAATCTTCGCTTCCATACAGTGCTGGCTGCCAGAGCCCAAAGACCCCTCCCAGAGACTACCCATCATCTACACCTCTTCTTCCTACAGTCACCCAGTGGCTATGTGCAGAATGCCAACTTGGACAGCGGTAGAAAAGCCATGATTGCTCTTGAGAAAAACATCAAGAGGCAGACGTCAGAAGGATGATCCCATCTCTACTTTAAATCCCTACTGCTAACTTTCTAACTCACTCACTTTCTTCTTACTCTTTTACCCGGGTCATTGCAATAGCGTCTTGTAATGCCTGGAAAATAGTATATTCTGACTAAAATTTTGTTAAACAGGTGAATAAATGAATACTTGAATCATTGTAACATGACTCCCTGCCTGCAATCTCTTTTCCTTTTGAATCTATTCTTCACAATAAAGCAGAAAACATCTTAAATATGTATCATATCATATTTCACCCAGCAATATACTTGACCCCATAAGCAGAGAACCTCATTAGCTCTCCTTGTTTTCAGAATATTAAACTCCTTAGCATGGAATTAAAATCTGGCCTCTTCACATACTTCTACTACATCCCTCCACTCACCTTAAGATCCAGCCACATCAGACACTAGTTTGGTGGTTGGGAAATTTTAACTTCATGAGCCTCCATTTTCCAATACTTCATACATAGGGCTAAAAGTACTGACCACACATTTCTTCCTGACCTTTCCCTTCCCCCACCTCTGACCACTACTTCACTCATACAACTGTCATCGCTTAGAAATAAACATTTTTAGGGGGGAGGGGAGCAGGATCCCATATACTATTTTGTATATGTTTTTATTCTTCATTACTTTGTTGTTATCAGTTGTCATTGCTTATCTTTACTAGATAGTGAGCTCCTTGAGAATGGGGATTGATTTTAACCATTATTTCCTCCACAGCACCTAGCCCTGTGCTAGAACATAGCAGACTTCCTTCACTGACTCCTCAAAGGAATTGACTATGAAAGGCATTGTCACCTCTTAACAGAAGGTGATTAGAGGAAAAGTGAGAAAGCAATGTGTTCTCACCCCTTCCACCAACTTCAAATTCTTTCACACTGAATTACTTATTTAAAAAAAAAACTCTTCACACAGAATCATTTCTTTGCTTAAACCTTTGTCTTCTAAGAAGTAAAATGGATATCCTTCTTGGAGAACAATATCCCTGTTTTAGGGGTCATACGTCTAAGTAAGAACACATGTATCTGATCTTTTTTGCAAGCAGTCTTTCATAGAAAAGTACAGAGCTTGATGCTACTGAGACATGACACAGATTGAAAGACACAAATAAATATAGGAGGCTGGGAACAAGATAAACTCCAACCACTTCATAATCTTGCCCAGACTAATCCTAACTGGTGGTCCCAAGTGCCTTCTAGGTGGTCCATAGACGGGCTTCTTGAGGAATTCATGTTTATAATATGACTTTGTCTTTGTTTTTATTTCTGGAATGAATTAATCACTTAGTTAGGATAGTAAATGAGGATCAGACGCTGTCTTTCAACAAATGCAGTTCCTTTTGTCAATTAGTACTTGAGAAAATGTTTGGTGCTATGAATTGTGAGTAGGTGAAATGTGTCGATTACCAAGTATTTTCCTCTGATACAACAGAAAAAAAATTGTTATTATTCCTCCTACTTTAACACAGCTTCTCTTTTGACCATCAGATGAAACTCTAATTAATATTAGGTTATCAGTTTACTTGAGGATGTCACATTACTTCTGGCATCCATGTCATCTTTTGGGCTATTCATTTGATCTAAAAGATTCTTTCCCCTTCATCTGCCCGGAAATATTTTCATTCTTCAAAGTTCAAGTAAAGCATCATTTCTCCATGAAAGTCTTTTCTTATTCTTCCATATAAGGGTAAATACCCATCTATGTTCTCTCATTTATCTTTTTTATAGCAAATATAGCAGTGAATTAAACTTGAACATTTATGTGTCTACCTTTCTGTTTTAAATATCTATTACTGAATAACACCATCCAAAATTTTCCTAGTTTAAAGCAACAACATTTTTTAAAACTTTCTCATGAGTCTGAAGGTCAACTGGACTTAACAGGGCAGTTTGTCTGCTCTGTGAGTGTTGTAGAAGCTGAGGTTACTCATGCTACCACATTCTTCCTAGCTGCCCTCAGGAGCACACAGAGAGCAGGAACATCTAAAAAAAAAAAAATCTCGTTCTCCAAGGCCTACCTCCTCATGGTAGTTAATCATTCAATAGTTGAACTTGGTCTTCTTATAGCACAGCAGCTGCACAAGAGAGAGAAAGTGGAAGTTGCCAGTTTTCCTTCTTAAGGGCTAAGCATGGCACTCATG
Organism: Carlito syrichta; assembly: GCF_000164805.1. NCBI lineage: Eukaryota > Metazoa > Chordata > Mammalia > Primates > Tarsiidae > Carlito > Carlito syrichta. The sequence continues at coordinate 671,038 of NW_007246680.1, read as the reverse complement.
GAGCATTACTCCCTTCACTTTTCATTGAACAAAGCAGGTAAAAACCATCCCAGATCAGGGGATAGGGAGTAAAACTGTACCTCTTGATGGGAGGAGCAGCCAATTATTAAGGGCCATCTTTTTTTTAATTTTTGAGTTGGAATCTCACTCTGTCACCCAGACTGGAGTGCAGTGGCACACTCACAGCCACCCCAGCATCAACCTGCTGGGCTCAGGAGATCCCTCCACCTCAGCCTTCCAAGTAGCAGGAACTACAGGCACATGCTACCACACCCAGCTCATTTTTTATTTATTATAGAGACGAGGTCTCACCAAGTTGCCCAGGTTGGTCTCGAACTCATGGGCTCAGGCAATCCACTCACCTCAGCCTCCCAAAGTGCTGGGAATACAGATTGAGTCACTGAGCACAGCCTAAGGGTCATCTTTTATCTACCACCCTTCCCCACCAGACAGTGAGCTCTTCCCAGGCTAAAATAGTGAAAGTTTCTGAAAAAATACTGGAAGAAGTCAAAGATCTTTGGGGATAGTCATCTTTGAGAAATTAGGAAGAACATTTAAAGAATGTGTCAAAAGGAATTTAAAGTAAAAAGCAAGAAATGAGGTTCCATAACCCACATTCTGGAATTTCAAAAAATTCTGGCTTCAGCAAGGTTCTAGAAGAACAATAAAAAGAGGGGGAGTAGTCACCAATGTCATCTACTTTCCCTTCAGATGCCTGAAAATACAAAGGTTTTCGTAGCTCGAACTACTACAAAAACCTGAACTCCTTAGAACATCTTAGAACCTCAAAATTCTCCATGTTCCACTATAATCCTAAGGTCCAACCAACATGAAGTTAACCTGACATCAGGCCTCAGGCCACTTGATACATTTAAATACATTTTTATAATATTTTAATCTAATACACTATTTCACATAAACTAGTAAGACATACCTATTAGAATTCTAGGTGCTTGGTCTGAATATGAAATATTTTACTTCCTTTGCTACAGGTGAGGTTCATGCAATAAAATGCAAACAGAAGATTTAACAATGATACAGTTGCACTATTTATCAAAGGAACTCATAATCAGATTCATGGCATAATAAGGAATTGATCATTTATTGTAAGTTTTGAGGTAAAAATCTTTCTGGGGTGAAATTTAACAACAAATATACCAAAAATGTTGAAAACTCTGCATATCTTTTGAAGTACAAATTCTCCTAAGAATCTGACCTAAAAGACATAGTCATAAATGGGCATAAAGATATTATTATGGGATGTTGGCTATAGCATCATTTATAAAACAATAACAATTCTTGGAAATAACCTATATTCAAGCAACATGAGACTAATTATACAAAGTACAGCACATCTGTAGAATGGGATTGTGGGTAGCCATTAAAATTATTCTATAATAGCCAAGTGCAGTGGCTCAGGTTTGTAATTCCAGCACTTTGGGAGGTTGAGGCAGACGGACTGCTTGAACCTAGTAGTTCAAAACCAGCCTGGGCAACATAGTGAAACTTCGTCTCTACCAAAAAAAAAAATCAGAATATTACATGGGCATGGCTGCATGCACCTGTAGTTCCAACTACCCTAGGAGTTTGAGGCTGCAGTGAGCTGAAATTGTGCCACTGCACTCCAGTTTGGGCGACAGTGAGATCCCAACTCAAATACACCAGAAAATTAGCAATGATTATCTCTGGGTAGCAGGATCTTATCATTTTTGATCATTTGTATTCTCTGTAAGAAACATATATCTGTAATAAACAGTAAAAGTGTGTAAATATTGCTATTTTTGAACTTTGACATCACCAAAGGACTGTCTAGTAGCTGTTAGAGTATAGCAGTTTAGTTAAGAGTCAGGTGACTAGATCATGGAAACTTGTTTTCTAAGCTCTGCCTCAGATCAAAAATTTCTTTGTTTAATGAAAAGCCATTGAAACATGCCACATGTTGTGCCCACCACACTCGCACAAAAAAATTGTATTTTCTCATCGATGGGACATAACTTTAGAGCACACTGGATTTGAAATGTCTGAGATTCAGGACTAAGAAATGGAACTGTAATTTCAGACCGTTAATTCCACAAAAGCAAAAGTTTCATCTGTTCCATTAAATAAATATGTTTTGAATGAATGAATGATGAGATCACATGAATCATTAATCTCTTGTGAAATAGTCCTTCAAGATAGCCTCCTAAATAAACTGAGCTTACATACTTACATCTTCTACTATGGTTGCCACAAACAAACCACATTCTGAGAACTTCTGAGGACAATTATTAACAGGTAGTTATATATAAATATATGTATATATCTTTATGTACATAAATATATATATTTATTATATTTATATAAATATACAATATATACATCTATCTATTTATCAAGAGAGCATGCTGGCTGAAGAAAGTTCTAGTATATACCTGGAAGCTAAAATCATGAAGAAAAACTCATCCAGGGAGAGGTAGGGGAGCATGGCCAAGAATAGAATTTTGAGGAATAAAATAAAGATCTATGGTGAACTTAACTGTCTTCTCTGCCCACAAGTCTTCTGATCTTCAGATATGGTATTTCACAGCTGCCCACACAGACTGAACTTCACCCTGGGGTCAAAAGAGCACAAAACCAAGACTCAGCTGCAGGAGATATCTGACTGGTCAGCGACCCTGCCTTGTGCCTGAGATCTGGAAACCACATACTTGGCGGGGTTCGGTGGCTCAGCCTATAATCCCAGCACTTTGGGAGGCCGAAGCGAGTGGATTGCCTGAGCCCAAGGTTGTGAGACCACACCGGGCAACTTGGCGAGACCTCATTTCTACAATAAGCTGAGAGTGGTAGCTTGCGCCTGTAGTTCCGCCTGCTTGGAAGGCTGAGGTGGAAGGATCTCCTGAGACCAGCAGGTCGAGGCTGCTGTGGCCGTGAGCATGCCACTGCACTCCAGCCTGGGTGACAGAGTGAGACTCCAACTCGAAAAAAAAGAAAGAAAGAAATCATATACTCATCCAGTTGTCCCATATTTGACTTTTGTTCTTAGTGTCTTAAAATACTTAAGTATTTTAAAACAAACCATCCTTAAAACAGGAGTCCCAAATCCTGTGTATCTAAAACTGTCTATTTTTCTGCACCTTTGCAACTGGGAGTTGCCTATTGCCAACTCCCAGTCACTTCACCCACCTATCCAAGTTCCTTCTTATTGGCGATTGCCAGACTGTCAGTCTGTTTGCCTTGGCATATCTTGCTAGTCTCTTCACAGTGAATGTTCTTGATCTGCCTGGGGTCTGATGGGCAGAGAGAACATTTCTACAATGACCCCTCTTTATGCTTCCCTCTTTTGAAGCTAGAACCATCTATCTCCTATATAACCAGAATTGGAGGAAATCTAGGTCAGTTATTTACTGGCTCAGTGATGAGTCATTCTTGATATTTTAATTCTGGGTTAACAACATTTCATGACTTTGCCCCCTCACTGAAGTTCTTTTCCTTAGAGGGAAAGGGAAACACAGATCCTCCTGGGCCCAGGTCTCCAAAACGTGCTGGGTCTTTGTCCAGCCCTCTGAAACCTCGACCTGTACTTGTTCATGATCTTGGAATTAATTTTGAATATTTTCTGAAAGTACCTGTGATGCATTCTGTTGTGTTTGCTGAGATCCTTCTGCAGGACTGAAGCACAGCTTAGAACAAACTAACTGGGTGTATATCCTAACTGTCCTTGCAATATCTCTTTGCCTTTTTTTCTCTGTAAGAATTTTTCAGTTACCAAGGCCTAGCCTTCCAAATGATTTCTCTTGCTCCCATCTATGTCCCAACCAAAAAAGATCTCACTAATAAATAACTAAAACTGCAGAATATTCCAGTGAGTGTTCAATTGCAAGACTGATTATCAATTCTTGATTTTCCTTCTAGTACATTAAAATTCTTCTTTTCTAATCTGCCCTTTTGCTTCTAGACAATTCTCTAGACAGACTGTTTTTCTCCCCTTTTCTTTTCCTTCACATTTAGAACAACTCGCTGAGCCACAAGTTGAGATATAGTTATCAGTCATATTACTGAAGCCCCCTACCCATGCCCACTGATGTACCCAATACATCAACCAATCCATCTCCCTTAAAAGAACAATAATAAAGTAACTACATTCAGAGATTTTTGTTTTGTTTTTGTAAATTGCATCTATTGACCATCCTATAGTAACCTGAACACACAGAAAAACAGTAACAAAACTTTGGAGTATTACATGACCTCAAAATAATCTGCCTTACCAATAATTTACAATAATGGTATTCAATATATAGAGTAAAAAGTTCTTACCCAACTGTCTTAGAGCTGCCAACATGGGTACAATAGTTTCTAAGACCACACACCAAAGATTTTACTTGCTGTTTTAGGGAATAACCAATATGCTATATTGTTTCACCTGCCTTGAATTTTCTAAGTGTATTGGGCCCTAAGATACAGCATAATGAGTGACTGGTAGACACTCCCATTACACACACACATTCTTTCTCTCTCTCTCTCTCTCTCTCTCTCTCTGTCTCACACACACACACACACACACACACACACACACACACACACACACAATTTTTGTATTGAGTTATAGAAATTTGGTGCCCAAATTAGCAAGGTAATTATTCCATAGTCCTTTAAGCTTCTCTGATTTATTTGGATTGTTGACTGGAATTCAATTTGGCACTCTTTGTCTTGAGAAAAATATTTCTTGGTCCCTATAAGTTAAAATTCTATGGTTAGTGCTGAATTGGACATGATAGGGTTTAAGGCCTACATTAAGCCACCAGATTCCCTTTTTCTCTTCCTCTGGACTAGTCTTTCATCCATTGTGATAATTCACTATGGAGTAGGATGGCAACAGAAGCTCCAGCCCTCACCTCCCCTCAGGCCTAAGGCCCAGTGAAAAAGCTCAAAGTTTCCAAAGTTAGGTTTTACAGTATACATCCTGAAAGGCATGAGTTTGGTTATATGCCTGTAACGAATTAGTCCCCTTAGTCAGTGGGATGGAATGCTGATTAGTTTGTTCTATGTATGCATATGCTTCAAGACTGAAGTTCAGTGGCTATTCAAAAAGAAGAGAAGGAAAGATAGTGTTGATAAGGATGCAGAGAAAAAGAAACTCTTGTACACTTTGGTGGGAATGCAAATTGGTGCATTCATTATGAAAAACAGTATGGAGTTTCCTCTAAAACCTAGAACTATCATAGATCCAGCAATCCCACTTCTGGGTCTATATTTGAAAGAAATGAAGTCAGTAGGTTGAAGAGATATTTGTACTCTCGTTTTCATTTAAACATCAATCATAACAGCCATGACATGAACACTACTTAAGTGTCCATTGAAAAATTAATGAATAAAGAAATTGTTTTATATATATACCCACACATACACACAATGGAATATTATTTAACCATAAAAAAGAAGGAAACCCTGCCTTTGCAACAGCCTACTTGAACTTAGAGGACATTATACCAGGTGAAATAAACTAGAAACAGAAAGACAAACACCCTGTGATCTCACTTGTATGTGAAATCTGAAAAGTCAAACTCAAAGAAACATAGAGTGTAACAGGGACTGAGAGAGAAAGGAAATGGGGAGATACTGATTAAAGGGTACAAACGACCAGCTGTAAGGTGAACAAGTTCTAGGGATCTAATCTGCACCATGAGTGGTGATGCATGTTTTAATTAACTTGATTGTGGTAATCATTACATAATGTATATGTATATCAAATCATCACATTGTATACTTTGAGTATATACAATTTTTGTTCATCAATGAATATTTTAAATCTTTAAAAAATATACATCTGGATAAAAAAGACAAATTCAGGGTGGCATCTGCTTCCCTAAAAATAAATGGGCAAGCCGGGCTCGGTGGCTCAGCCTGTAATCCCACGCCTTTGGGAGACTGAGGTGAGTGGATTGCCTGAGCCTGCGGGTTCAAGACCCGCCAGGGCAGGCAAGACCTCATCTCTACAAAAAATCAGCCGGGCGTGGTAGCGCGCACCTGTAGTTCCAGCTACTCGGAAGACTGAGGCTGAAGGATCGCCGGAGCCCAGCAGGTCAAGGCTGCGGTGGCCGGGAGCGGCCACTGCACTCCAGTCTGGGCGACAGAGTGAGACTCCAACTCAATAAATAAATAAATAAATAAAATAAATGGGCAGAGGAAGTTTGGGAATCTTCTAGAGGAAAATTAGGGTAGGTGCCCGATACAACATAAGTTGCATTTCACCTGATAGGCAAAGTTTTGCCCTCAAGGAGCTCACATTCTAGAAAGGGAAAGATACAAGGCACAGAATACTTAAATAAGATAATGTCAAACAGTGTTCAGTGTGCTAAAGAAAATAAATTGTATGAAGAGAGACAAGTGTAATTAGATTAGGGAAGATGATCAGAAAAAGCCTATCCCAGGAGGTAACTTCTCCATATGGGATTATATTCAGGCAAGTGTGGCTTTGATTTATGTAATTCTTCAGTAAATATGAATGATTTCTTTTCAGGTTATTTAGCCCAAGTGTTTTGTAAGCATTGTTCAGTTTATTGGAGATGTTTCATACAGATTTCCAACAGATGCTGGCAAATCTAAATATTTGTTCAGTTCTTAAGGTTGTTTGCTGAGGGCAGTATTTTGTATTTTTAGATAATTGCATTTGTTTGCATGTGACCTTGGTTTTTTGCAACCAATTGTCTGATGATCTCAAATTGGTCTGCAATCAGTACAGTGAGAACTCTTTTGTTTTCTTTTCCATTTTAATTCTTTTCTTCATCTGATAATTACCATTGTCTAAAGAATTACGAAAGGACCCGCACTAAGAAAAGATACACATGGGGATTTTTTTCCAAAAACTAATTTGGGCGACTAATTGAATTATCCCATCAAATAAGTTCTCCCCCTGAGCTAGAGGCAGCATCTTTCCAAACCACATCTGGGAACACAGGGGCACAGATGTATTGTTCAAGGAGGCACATTTCAACATCAGGGGGCAGTTGAGTTTACATAGGTCATCCAAGGACTATATGGAAAATAGTTCATGAGTGCTTACATCTCAGTTCCTGAGAAAATCCCTGTATAACTACTATTCTCTTGTAGCTGTGGAGACTGAGGCACATACTGGCAGGCACATTGCTTCAGGAACAATCAGCAAACAGGATTAAAAAGGATTTGGCCTCTGCTGAGTCCTGAGTCCTACACTTAGATGATCCTCTCTTTTGGATAGCAGTCTGTCCAGTTCCCCACTATACTCCAAGGACCCAGCAAAGTTCCTGGGACAAAGTAGATACTTGTATTCGTTTTCCATTGTCTCTATAACAAATTACCATAAATGTGGCCATTTAAAGCATAGACTGTCCCACAGGTCTGTAGACCTGAGGTCCAGGAATATGGTGGCTCAGCTCGAGCACTCTGCTTAGTATCTCACAGGCTGAAATTAAGGTGTCAGCAGGGCTATTTTCCCTTTGGAAGGCTGTGGAGAGGGAGTCATTTTCAACTTTACTCAGATTCTTGGCCAAATTCAGTTCCCTGTGATTGTCAAACTGAGGGCTGTTTGCTGGACGTAAACTGAGGTCTGTTCCACCTTTCAAGAGACCACCTGCATTCCCCAGTTTATGGCTTCCTTCATCTTAAAAGCCTGCAATGTGGGTCTAGTCCCTTCTCATGCTTTGACTCTCCTTTGCCTCTTCTTCTGCCGCATTTTTGACTCTTCTCCATCTCTCTTCTGCTTGAAAGGGTTCATGTGATTACATTGGGCCAACCAGAAAAATCTAAGATAATCTTCCTATTTGGGAGTAATTTGCAAAGTTCCCTTGCTAATATATTTACAGGTTTTGGGGGTTAGAGCATGGAAATCTTTGGGGGGGCCATTATTCTGCAGGTCACGACATTCAATATTTTTTAATAAATGAAGCACCTAGCAGCAAACACCAGCAAATTTCCTCTGCCATGCTGCAATATACCTAAAGACTGAATGTGATGGATGAAGACTTATGCGAATATAGGAAAGAAGGAAACATTATTGCATATGTATTCTGCACCAGGCCTAGTCCTAGGTGCCTTCCCACAAAAGTCTTCTTTGAACATAGGTTTTTTAATGCAGGCACATTATTTCAATTTTCTAATGAGAAAAGACTCAGATTAATAATGAATTGCTCAAATGCAGAACCCTTTAAACCTAAGTCCACGTGGTTTTCTATTATGTATAGTTTTTTCATGCTTAGACTGTGTGTGTTATACTATGTATAACTGTGCTCAGATACACAGATTCTGAAACAAGAATGCTTGGGCTCAAATTCAAATCTGGGACGTTATCAATTGTGTGGCCTTGGCTAAATGCTTAACACCTCTGTGTTTCAGCTTTCTTGTTTGCTAAAAAGTGGAGATGGTGACTGTACCAAGTCTGTAGAGTTATTGCGTGGATTAAAAGGGTAAATATAAGCAAAACTCACAGAACAGTGCCTGGTATTTCTCTATAGGTGTTAGCCATTACTATCTTCTATGTTCCTACCATTGGAGTCCAACCATGTTCATTACCTATCAATTAGTAAGTTTTAAAATATCTTATCTATGACTAGGTTTTATCATTTCTGGATATATTTTCATTTGCACTGCCACATTCATTGTTATTCTTCTCCATGAGCCCTACAGAATGATAGAGAAAGTGATGTCAAAATAATGACCATACCTAAATAACAGATTAGGAAGCATATGTGTTGGAGGGTTTCCCAGACACTAGAAAGTTCCTCCAGGGATGGCAAAAGGAGACACAAACCTGAAAGAGGTCAGTGGAGCTTAGACAAGGTAACTGGACATGGAGAAAACACCGAGGTGGAATTCCTGTCAGTCTCCAGGAACTGACCAGCCTCCATCCCCCAGCACACAATCACATGCTGGCCATGCTCCATTTGAGGAGCAGAATGCATGGCCTGACTCAGGAGCAATGGGTGGTGGCCATGGACGACCTCCTTCAACAGCTGCAGACACTACCCATGGGACATCAAGCAAGAGCATGCTCGTCCATTACAGGGTCATATACCCCCTTACCCTCTTCCCTTTTCTCTCTTCAGCTCTTTGTAACCATCTTTCTAGCCCCTTTTGTTTGATATCAAGATTATGAGTGCACCACTTTTTATAGCAAGGAAGACCACTGTCATGGCTAGGAGCATCTGAGCACTTCCTGAGCTGAACACTGTTCCCAATCATTTCACAAGCGACACTGGACATGATTTCTTTCTTGTCTTTGGACATCAGAGGGGAAGAAATCATCACTAATCTGATCTGAGTGCCAAGTAATCATCATCAACATGAAGCAAAACATGAGTACCAATGGAGATACATTACTGATCACTATCACCTAATGAACACCAGAATTGAAGCCACATGGAGACATTTATTCTTTCACTCACAATGAGTGAGATATTGCTATATTGAAGGGGCACTAAGAACAGCATTTAAAGCAAGAGATATGCAAGGAAAATGAAATATTTTCATGCTGTCAGGAGTGTGTGAACATTCATTTGATCATTCCATTCTGTGATCTCTTCATCGCAACTGTTGGATCATATAGCTGTCCAACAAACAAGTCTCTTCCATGAATTCTATTTCCCTTTTGGGCCATTTGCCAAGAATAACAGATTGAACTTTAACTCCACGTCTGAAAAGTTTCCCTTTACTGACTAGAGTTCAACCCTAGTCTATTATCCTAAACTAACTGATAAAACAATCCTTTGATGCAGTCCTTTGAACAAGTTGTGTAAGCTAAAACTTACCAAGAAAGAAAAAAGAAACGTATAAAGGAAGCTTTTGAGTTAGCAGCTACCCTAATTCTTAATTTCAGACACAGTACAAACATTTCACACCTCAGGGTTGCAATAACAAGACCTATAAGAACTTCAAAAGTCCAAGCAGATATTTCTGAGTTCATTCCTTCATCGCACACAAAAACCTAAGCGGCCATATGTTACCCTGTTTTTTTGTGAGAACTATGATTTATGTACATTCCATTTTACCCTGAATCTGGAAATAATTTTCCCTGAATACAAATGTGAAGGCAAAAAAGGAGGAAGGGTGGGGAGTGCTGTGCTCATACAGAATTGTGTTTATACCCCTGGCACTCTGAATGTATTTCTACTATAGTTTGTGACTCTTTATATTACAATTAGCTACTAAAATCTGCTTACCTGTTTAATGCTTCCATGAACCATAGAAAAGAAGAAAAAGAAGAGGAGGAGAAGGAAGAATATTTTGATCATTAATATTTATATTAACCAAATCATTAAAATAATCACCATAGGAAAAACTCAGTACTGTGTGTGTCTTACTTACACTTATTTTATCGTTTAATGTTTGTTTGGGCTTGAATTGTAATGAGGATGGGGTAGGACCACCATAATCTTTTCAGGGCCAGGAGCTTTTCAAAGAATCTATCTGGCTCTCTTTCTGAGTTCCTAGAAGAAAGAGAATGTCCAAAATTCATTTGGATAAAGATGTTCAAGTTCAGGTGCTGAGCCAGAGCAGTGTCTGGCACATAGTAGGGGTCTTTTTGTGCTAACTAAATGAGTGAATGGATAGATATTGTTATTCCTGGTTTAGCATATGCTCTGCTCCTTAGGTTTAATCAATATTCATTGGCCTATGACAATTTGGCAAAGCTTAAGCTTTTCTCCTAGAAAATGAAGGGAACAAATTAAAAGATGAAAGTATTTGCAGATAAATATACCAGGTTACACTACATACACACACACACACACACACACACACACACACACACAAGCTCAGCAACATGCCTTATAACCAGATCCTTCTGAAGCTATATAGCCAGAGTCTGCTGATTTTCTTTACTCCAGTAAGGTCTTATTTTCTCCTCTGTGTTTTGGTTGATGATATTTGTTGTATCTAATGACTTGGCCATATTGAAGAGGAATAGCTGTGGGCCTGGATAGTTGAAGGTACCTATAAGTTGAACTAACTAAGTTCTCTGAGGTGGCACATGAATTGGGGTGAGGGTTAGAGACGAATTCAGTGACAGCAATGGTTAAGTATAGGGGAGGTCCTGACCAAACAGTGACAAGCAGCAGATGAAAGACTGCAAACAGCTATCACTGGGTAGCTCCAGGAAGGCATCACGAACTTTCCCAATGGGCCAGAGAGCTTGAAAGCAGAAATCTGGGAGCAGGTGATATTTACGCACTCAGAAAACTGGCCAACAAATCTGAAAGTAAAGAGGAAAGTGCATCACTGGCCTGGACCAAAGGTGCAAGAAGAGGACAGAATTCAAGCAAGATGTATTCTTCTGGCAAGAGCCTGGGGGATTCCTTGCCTAGATTAAGGAGGTAAGAATGTAAGCACGAGGAGATCAATAAACATTTACCAAAACTAGAGTCTGTTCCATGAGCAGGACAGAAGCCCCAATTAGAACCAAACTGATGCTGGTGTACTCCTTAAATTCAATCTCCCTGCTTCACAAATTATAGCCAGGATTGTGATTGACCAGCACACCTTCATTCCTTCACTCATTCATTTAGAAAACATTCTGTGGCTGCCAACTCTGTGCCAGGCCCCAAGAACTAGTGGAGGTGAAGACGACATAGCCCAGCAGAGAGAGAGAAGAGAGAGCATATTTACAAGCTCTGGGTATGCTGCATGGAAACACAGTGGGAAAGGAGGAGCTGAGAGACCTGAAGAGAAGAAAAATAGGCAGGTCAAGATGTTGTGAGCTACACTGTGTTCTCCATAATTTAGGGGAGTTTTGGCACATAATATTCAGTAATTTGATCTTTAATGAGAGTGAACCTACATTTTATAGTAAATTATCCTTTCACTAAGTATACTGTGTTTATTCCTATCAAACCCTGGAGACCACCACAAGGGTAAAACTAACGCAGCCAAAACATTATGTGTGGTTTTGGCCTCCAAACCTTTGCTCTCCACCTCTGTCCTGTGATGGTATCAACCCTCCACTATTTGAACAAAACAAAAACCTAGAAGTCCCCTTTGATTTCTCTCTGCCCCATCACGTCTGCTTTCCACAGCCAATTCATCAGCACATTCTACTCAAAGCCTATTTTCAAAATATATCTTGAGTCCATTCATTCCTCTCCATCTGCTGCCACTCCCCACCCCAAAATAAAATGTCTTACCTTACCACCTCAATAGCCTCCTAACCGGTTTTCATGCCTGCTGCTCCCTAAACCCACTATCTTCTAGAGTAGTAATTTCCTTACCTGCCTAAAGACATTCCGTGGTGTCCCAACTCATTTCAAGAACTTGCTTGAACCTTCCTGTCCCTATGTTTTGGCCCCTACTGCATGTCACCCCATTATTGTCCACACGTATCCACCATATCCCAACCCATAGCACCTGTTTCTTGTCCTTTAATCACTAGTCCATTCCCACCTTCTGATTTTTCTGCCTAGAATGTTTATGCCCAATCTTTCCATGGCTTACTTCTTCACATGGTTCAACTCAAAATTCCCCTCCTCAAAGAGATTTTGTTCTTTAAATGTTAAATCTTAAAAGTCTGATAATTAAAAACAACCCTGTCTGCTACCGAATTTTAAAATCTGACTGTGGTTTTTTGTATCATTAAGGATGGTGTCTACTTTCTCCAGTTAAAAATAAAGAACTGTGGCCTTATTGAAATCTATTATAATAGCAAATTGCTCAATTCAGTGGCCAAAATGAAGGTATTTCAACCTTAGCTGCCCTTAGTAGGTTAATTTTGCAAATCTCCATCTGCTAGAGTTAGTGTGGTAGGAGAGGTCACCAGGAACTCTGCTAAGTTCCAGTAGAGCCTATTTGGTAGACCTAGTCATTTATTTTTTTATTCAAGAGACATCTGAAGCAGCACACTGGAGTGAAATAGAATATTGGAGTTTGGTCTTGCCGATCACTGCATGTTGAGTTACAACTTGCAATTTTATGATTAGTATGTAATAGCAAATTTAACATTCCAAAGCTTAGGAAAAAAATCACAGATATGGAGATGCCATAGGGCCACAAAACAAGCAGGGAATATAGGTTAAATTTTGTGGCACTATTAAAAGGTCTTTGGTAAAGAGTGTTTTACTCTTTATCATTTACTCCTCTTAATGATAATTCCTATCTCCTTAAAAGAGAATGAACCTCTGGCTAACAAACATAAACTTAGTGTCCAAGATAATAGTAAGTACTTTTTATTGGACCAGAAATCACTCTAAGTGCTTCACACTCATAATCCCTAACTCTCGCAATGACTGAAAAGGTCAGTCTCATTTTTTATATGAGGAAACTGAGGCTCAAGGACTACACAGAGAGGTGGGGGGAGAGCTGATATGCAAACTCATGTCCGTCCAGCTCTAAGCCTGAGGCTATTCCCACTGCCAACTTTCGGCCTCCAATTTCTTCAGTTAATTACACAAGAAGAACTGAGACTCACCTAACATCTTTAGAGAATAGATGAGTCTTACAATATGAAGGAAGTGAAACAGAAAAGAGAGTAAAAAGAGAAAGGGCAGAGATGGTAATAAAGGAGAAAATTGGCACAAACCCTTATTATTCTTTGAGGTGGAGAGAGTTTATTGGATTTCTAGCAAAATCCACTTTATCTTCTCAATTCAATCAGATTGATAAACCCTCTGAAGATTTATACCATGCTGTCACTGTTTTTCTGACCCATCTGGTGACTGTGATCATGTTCAAACATTAAATGGGAGGAAAATAAATGTGCATTCTTTCTGGAATGACAGACACATATGTTCTCAGCCTGACAAGTCACATTCAGCTGAAGAAGATACACACCAAAAAATGGATTTGCTTAAATGGGAATGGGCTCAAATCAGTTCCCAAGCAGCTGCTTTATTTTGAGCAAAGCTGCATGTAATACTAGAAGGGATTAAATCTCTCTCTTTTTCTGATGAGGAGCCAACCAAATGTTTCCTCGTTTCTAATATTGGCCCTTGTTGGAGCCCAAAGAGGAACTGAGGGGACCTTCCAAGATATCTTCTGTTGACTATGTCATTCAAGAGTCTCCCTCACCAGACCTTTAGTAATTGAAGGAAAATGCCTCTAGGTGAATTGTCCGAGAATAAATCACTTCAATCTGCAGAGAATTTGATTCTTTATTTAAGTACTCTAAGGCTTTTTTGAAATCCTTTTTTCTTTTCCAGCCAGGTGCTGATATTATTATGGTTTTTAATGGTATGCCAAAGAAGATTCTCTCTCTCTCTCTCTTTCTCTCTCTCTCTCTCTCTCTCTCTCTCTCTCTCTCTCTCTGTGTGTGTGTGTGTGTGTGTGTGTGTGTGTGTGTGTGTGTGTGTGTATGCTGGTTTGTCTGTCTAAAAAACTACATTTCCTTCCTTCTTTATTTAGGTATATCTTACAACTTTTTTAAACAAAGATTATTCTATGTTTTGCCTAAACTCCTTTTTAGTGCATCCCACTGGAAATGCTCAAGTACTTAATTTTTATTTTTGATTTCACAAGGTAGAATATTCTTTCTACTTGTGATCTCATTTTGGGATTTGTGAAGTTTTTCTGAAACTGCAAATAACAATGCTTGTGATTGAGCTTCTGTCGGTGAGCAAGCATGTGGGCACCAGTCTGTGCATGAGGGACAGGTGCTGCTTTGGGAGGGCAGTCAACAGGCCAGAGATGCCCCTCAGTCTTTCCTGGCACTGACCTCTCTGCTTATGCCTATATTCTTGCAGCAACTGCTACCTTTGGAACATGGAGAACTTGCTCCAAGCTAGCCTGCCAGAGTTTGAGAACAGTCACATGGAAAGTTTCAGAAATTGAGCATTTATCAAGTTAGAGAAGAAATATGAAAAATATCCTCGTTATTCCATCAGATGTGGAGTCTTACTGATATGTGTAACTGAGGAAAAGTCACAGCAATCTTTTGAAATAAACTATTTTGTCTCCTGACAATGTTTTCCAAGTGTGTTTTGAATCATCTGCATTAAAATTACACGCAGTGTGTGTGTGAGTGGGAAAGAGGGAAAGAAGCGATGGTGTTAAATGCAGATTTCTTAGCCTCATCTTAGTCATAGTGAATCAGAAGGGCTGAAGGAGAGCCTGAGAATCTGCATTTTCCAAGGTATCGCTTATGCACTGTAATTTTTTTTTTTATTCATTTTACTTAACTACATTTACTTATTATAGAGTTGTGGGGCATAAGTGAGGATTTACTACATTGGTAGACTGCATGCAGGTGACGTTTGGGTTTCTAGGTGGCCCTCACTCTCCCTGGTAGTGAACCAAATACCCTTTGTGTTGTCACGTGCCCTCCACCCTTCTCCCTCCCTTGCTTCCCTAGCAGTGCCAAGTGACTACCCATCCCACCCTTGTACTGATGTGACTAGAGATCAGGGCCCACTTATGAGTGAGAGCATGTGGTATTCAGTTCTTTGTTTCTGTGGTAGTTCACTTAGTATGATGGTTTCCAACTGCATCCAAGTTGCTATAAAGGCCAAAATTTTGTTGTTCTTTATGGCTTCATAATACTCCATCATGTATACTATCGCATTTTCTTTATCCAGTTAACTTTCAATGTGCAGCAGGGATAGTTCCATGTTTTTGCTATTGTGAATAGCGAAGCAATAAACATGCATGTGCACGTGTCTTTTAATAGAGTGATATATTTTCCCCCAGGTATATTCCCAAGAGAGGGATTGCTGGATCATGTGGAAGTTCTATTTTTAGTTTTAAGAATCACCACACTACTTATCATAAATGTGCAGTCAACATTTTGCTCAATGTTCAGAAGCTGGAAGCATTCCTCCTAAAAATGGGAATAAGGCAAGGTTGCCCACTCTCACCCCTCCTAGTCAGCATAGTGCTGGAAGTCCTAGCCAAAGCAATCATGCAAGAGAAGGAAATCAGGAGTATCCAAATAGGAAAAAAAGAAGTTAAGCTTCATTTTTTATGGGTAATATGATTCTACATCTAGAAAACTCGAGAGTCAAAAGTCTCCTTACATTGATAAGTGACTTTGGTAAATTCTCGGGTTATAAAATCAATGTGCAATAGACAGTTGCATTTCTATACACCAGCAGCAAGCAGGCAGAGAATCAAATAAAAAACACAATTCTATTCACAATAACCACAAAAATGAAATACCTTGTCACCCACCTAACCAGAGAAGTGAAAGATCTTTACAACAAAAATTACAAAACACTGCTCAAAGAAATCAAGGATGGCATAAACAAATGGGAAAATATCTCATACTCATGAATTGGAAGAATCAATATTGTCAAGATGTCCATCCTACCCAAGACAATCTACAGATTCAATGCTATACCTATCAAACTACCAATATCTTTTTTCGCAGACCTTGAAGTGACAATACAAAAATTCATATAGAAACAAAAAAAAGAGCATGACTAGACAACACAATTGTGTACTCAATTTTTAAAGAACAATTGTCTTAAAAAGTATATGATTCTACTCCAGAAGGTTCTTTGATTGAAACTCAAAGATTGATGGAAAATGAAAGACACATTACAAGACATGTCTTGGCCACTGTGACAGTATCTTTTAAAGGACTAAAATATTAGAAAATATCTCTGGGCAGAGAAGAATTTGACAGCTTGGAAATAGACACCTTACCTTTGTTCCAGCATCTTTGTTTTTTAGTGCTGTAGAAACCCACAAATTTGCCTTATGAAAATGTGGCTTATTAATATGTCATCTTCTCTCATCTTCTCATGTTTTCATATAGATCACTTTAATCAGGGTCTATTTCTTCAAAAATCTGTTAATAAGCATTTTGTTTGTCTGTTTGGCTGATTGGTTAAAATACATCTTTTCCACATTATAGGTGCTATAGATATTAGACATGACTCATGATTAAACAGTACCATGGTTTCATTTCTTACACTAATATGATTTTGTTTGCTTATCAAGCAGAATTCATTGGCAATCTTAATCCACTTCTATCATAAAGTGTTTTTTTTTTTAAAATAGTCTTAGACATTTAATTGAGAAGAAAAAAATTAAGCAAAAAAGGAAAGGAAGATAAAGCTGCTTTTTAGTCAGAGAAATTAGGTTTTACATGAAGGAAAACATTTACGATGTGAATTCACAAATTGCTTGTTTATCTAAGTCCAATTCACATTCTGTGGTGGAGAAAGGAGGATTGTCCTAGCTGAAGAAATTCCCAGAGTCAGGCCTGGAGGAGAAATTCTCTTCTCTGAAGCCGTTAGGGATGTCAAAGGAGGTCAAAACCAAAAATTGTGCAAGTCATGAAGTCCAAGATGCCAAGAAGTGAAGGATGCTGGCCAGGAATTGGACCTCCAGGAAGTAATAATGCAGGTTGAGGGAAGCCAGAAGGTCTTGAATCTCTTCACTGGAAGTGACTTTATATTCTACAGCCAATTTTTTTTATTTTTTGTTTTTTTTACTAGCTGTTGCATGGGGGAATGAGAAGGCCCACTACAGGTCAAAACTACCAACATCGTAAACTGCAAGTTCTGGGTGAATGTTTTCAAATAGCAGATCTCTGATCATTAATGGGTCAAGAAATAGATTATTGGACAGTAATAGGTATTTGTTATTTTCATGAAGTAGTAGAATATAGTAGAATAGATAGAATAAAATGAAATAAAGTACATTGCACATGGCAGAGGAAGTATCATTTGGGGACATTGTGTGTGCGTGTGTCTGTGTGTGTGTGTGTGTGTGTGTGTGTGTGTGTGTGTGTGTGTGAGAGAGAGAGAGAGAGAGAGAGAGAGAGATGCTATGATGTAATTTGTATTTCCTAGTTTATCTCAAGGTCAAAAAAGTTTTGATAAACACAAAGTGTGTTCCAGGTAGACCAAGCTTGCCCTAATTCTGATCATGCAAGCACTGAACAAGCAGCTTTCAGACATAGTTAAGTCTGCATCCTGAGTCATCTTGCCTTAGTGTTTGGTCAACATCAGCACCACCATCCCACCCAGCCCTACCATACATGGGGCTAGAATTGGTTTTATTACCTTATGCCTGGTCAACGTCAGCTTCTTGGAAATCTATATAGCCTCCAGCTTCCTCCTTTCCTGTGTGTCCAAGACATGTATCAGGTGCTTCAATGAGACTTCTGTCCTAATTGGCATTCAGATTCCCAGCCAGTCCTGAAATCTTGCTCTTAAAACCTAGAGTAGTTGGTGAAAGTCCTAACAACCTGCCTAATTATTGCTTGATATATCTTTCTAAGGATACAAACATTACTATTTTACCCTGCACACAAGCTAGTGTCCTTTGTTCAAAAACGTGCTTCCCTCTTGGAATTCTGCCTTTTGCCATAATTAGGACCACCACCACTGCTAGAAACTCTGGCTACTGATGCCCCAGGGCAGCCTCCACCCACCTCTTAACTGAACCATGGGTCACAATTACTCATCCAGAGCTTAGCTTTGGGATTCCTCTAAAGGAGTGGTTCTCCAAGTGGAATCCCAGATGAGTACCATCAATGTCTCTTGTGAACTTGCTAGAAATGTATGTTATTGGGCCCATGACAGACCTACTGAATGAGAAACTCTGGACATATGACCCAGCCCTGTAGGTTTTAACAAGCCCTTTAAAGTTTGCACACTAATGTTTTTGTATCACTGTTCTAGTCAAAGGCAAAATGTAGGAGAAAATCTATTGATACCTGATAACCAAAACAGACATCTTCTTTCTTTTATTCCCTCACAGGTTGCTGTGGGATGGTGCTATACTCAGATAAAACATGTCCATTGTTAACTCTTTAATACTTTATAATAGGAATCTTCTCACTACCTTATTCTTATAGTTTTATACAATTGACATATGAGAACATTTAAGCAAAGGCCTGATTAAATAAAATTGAGCAGATAATAGCAGAACTGTTTTAAAATTTGCAAGTTTCTATAATGCTAAGGGAAATTAACTTGTTAAATTTCACTCACGAAGTTTCTTTCTTCCAGCAGGGATCATCACAAAAAGACACATGAGCCTCATGAGGCATTGTTTTTTCTCATGAAAACACAAACCAGTTTTTGCTTTTATGTTTTGTTTTATAATAGCCTTAGTCCATTTTCTGTTACTATAACAGAATACCACAGACTTGGTAATTTATAATGCAAAGAAATGTACTTCCTACAGTTCTGGAGGCTGAGAAGGTTAAGGTCAAGGGCCCACATCTGCTGAGAATATTCGTGCAGTGTCATAACATGACAGAAGGCATTTCAAGGCAAGAGGGATGAAAGAGAAAGCCAAACAAGCTTTCAAAACAGACCCCTCCTCAGATAACTAACCCACTCTCTTGATAATGCATTAATTCATAAATGGATTAATCTATTTACCTAATCACCTTTTAAAGGTCTCACCTGGTCCCACTGCTTAATATCATCATATTGGCAATCACATTTCAACATGAGTTCTGGAGGTGACACTCAAATCGTAGCAATTATTTCCCTCTCTTTGCACTAAAATGGTTCAGATAAAACTCCAGACATAAGAGTCCTTACCTCAAGTATGCATTTTTTAGTTTGTCCATCAGCTATTACTTCAAAGTCCAGATTACTGATGCATTTTAGTTATACTATAATTCAAAGGTAACCACCTTGAGACGGCAGCATGCCTTAATGGCAAACAAACTTCCTCAATATTTCTTGGTTGATGACCCATTTATAAATGTCCTTATAAAAAGACTGTTCCATCCAGGCAGCAGCCTACTTCTTTGTTAAACCTCAGCCTTACAAACCCAAGTACAGATGTATACATTGACTTTTGCACACATATCCACCATCTCTGGTATTTTTGCCTCACTGATTAGACACACTGATTAGGCAGGGAATAGAAACTATGAATCAACCAATACAAACCTACATGGAGTCAGTATTTTCCAGCTACTTGTAACCTTATCAATGACTTGCTGTAGTGGGCAGGTACTTTTCAGTCTGTCCAGCATCCTTTCCTTTGGGGAGGGACTCCTTCACATGGACCCCTCCTTAGACCATGTGGTGTATGGTAGGAATGATACTGCCTTCCTATTGAAGGAGTGGTTATGACCCAAGCTAGGTCACTCAGAGAATCAAACCTACTCCCTGGACACAGTGATTTGATCAGGAAAAGGCTCTCTCTCCCCAAACTAAGCAGATCATAATGTCCCCAGGTCACTTGTCATGAGAGGCAGTTGCTCTTTCTCTATAACCATAAACACTGGATGCCACAAGCATCTGGAGTTCCTAGGGGCCATTAGGCCGCCTCACAGGGAGAGGATGAGAGCAAAGTCAGGCAGAGGAAAGTGTATCCAAGAAGCCTGAAGTTGCAAATGCCCAAGGTCAAGTGCACTTCTTTGGCTCCCAAGATACCTGTATCAATCAATTCCCCTTTTTCACAAAATCTAGTTTGAATAGGGTTTGGGTCATTTGCAGTCAAGAGCCTCACAAGGTTGGCTGAATAGTCCTGTAAATTGATTTTCTAATTGACTCAATAAATGGGCAAATCATTTCAATGACTTTTTTCAGATCTGTGATTCTAAAACGTATTCTATGCCCTAACTTGGGCAGGTTATTTTCTAATAGAGCCACTAATACATCTAGTCATGGACCAGTTTTCTGTCATTTAAACAAAATTGAATTTGTCCTCTCTTGATTTTCTATGAAGATGAATGAAGTCAAAATTTATGGAAGAGAAAGTTTTGCTCTGGCCTACTGCGAAACAGTTCACCAACAACTGCTCAGACTCTGGCGTCTGCAAGCACAGCTGTGTGAAGCTCGCCGTCTTCTTGCCATTGACCTTGTTTTGTAACTGGTGCATCAGTCCCTTATTTGGTCCTGGTGAGAGCAAAGGCAAAATATGCTGATCATATTTGCTGACGTAGCCTGAGCAGTTATAGCGTAAGAACCAAAGCACTAGCGGCCCTGATAAACCCACATGAACACAAGAAAAGGTTACATTGCTCTATAAACAGTTTTTATATATAAATGTCACATGAAAGGCAGTGGGATTAAAGATTTATGCCATGGGGTTGCCTGGAAAATATCATTCGAGCACTGTTGTTCCTTTGGCAGATGCAGTGGCACTTACTGCTTGTTTAATCTGGGTCTTGCTTTCTTAGAACAATATACTGTCAAACTAGTTCCTTGTTCTTCGTTTGTTCATGTAAGATTTTAGAACTGAGGCCATTTTATTTCTTTTATTGAAAAAAAGACCAGAGGCAAATAAGAGAAAATGTTCACAAGTATGCTTCAGTGTACGGGAAACACAGGTTTTTTTTTTTTATTTTTGGTACATAAAAAAGTATTTGGGACTCTGCTGGTTGCACGAAGTTATCACCTATCAATAACATGACTCCAGATAGATTCAGGAACGTATTTTCTATCCTAATATTTTCATCTAATATCATTATTTTGATCCCAGAGATGAAAAAAAAAAAACACATTTAGATGAGAATACTTGAAAACAGCTCAGAACATCAAAGCTGCTAGACCTAAAATCTACCTCCAAAACCTGTTTGAGTGGCAAAAACTCAATCTGCCAGTTGTTAAAGTAGTTTTTCCACCTTTAAGATGGGAATGCAGGAGTTGAGAGGACAAACAAACACAGCAGAATGCTGTGGAAGGCAACAAAGAAGTGCCGGGCTCCGTGGCTCAGCCTGTAATCCCATGCCTTTGGGAGGCTGAGGTAAATGGATTGCCTGAGCCCACGGGTTCGAGACCTGCCTGGGCAGTGAGACCTCATCTCTATAATAAATTTAAAAAAAAAAATCAGCTGGGCGTGGTAGCGCATGCCTGTAATTCCGACTACTCAGAAGGCTGAGGCGGAAGGATCGCCGGAGCCCAGCAAGTTGAGGCAGCGGTGACTGGGAGCGGCCACTGCACTCCAGTCTGGGCGACAGAGTGAGACTCCAACTCAAAAATAAATAAATAAATAAATAAATAAATAAATAAATAAATAAATAAATAAAAGAAGTGTTACATGCAGAGGAAGTTGCTGTATCATATAAACTGTACAGTTATTTTGCAGATAATATTAATCATTATTGCTTCATTATTATTTGTCATTTTAATTATTCCTTGACATTATTTAATGCCAAGACATGAGGTTTTGTGTAGCATAAAAGTAGTAGCTTTGTTCACATATGCATATTTATTTAGTCAATGTTATTAACACAGTGCTTACTCTAGGAATGTAATAATTATACACCAAAGGAATTTTTCAGACAAACTTTCCTCTTGTGCCATTTCATATGTCAATTATTGGACAATATTATTTATTTATGGAATTTAACATTATAGTCACCCAACATATATTGTTTTAAGTGCAGTCTGCTTCAGAGAGATATTAGGACTCAAATATTCCAAACCTCTCAGTGATCATTCGATACGCTCAAAGAAAAAGTCCCTGGCCTTACATTAGAATATGGACAATGCATTTAAATGTTTAAGTATTAGTTTTTATGATTCCCCACAGTAAACTGGCTCTTTCATCTAATGGATTAATTAACAATCACAATTCTTAATTTAGAAATGACTTATTATAACATCATAATTGATATGTATTGTTTTTCTATTTTTGTAATCAACCTATAGACATAGAAAAGTACAGAGGGCTTAATTACATTTACAGAACAGAATGTAAACGCTAAACTGTGACTAATGTAAATGGAGAGATAGAACTGACAGAAGGCAGAAGAGAAAAGCTAACTGATGGATGGGAGGCTAATTCCCTCCATATATGTAGTAAGGGGTCAAATAAATATGACCCAAAATGAAGGGAAAAAAATAAAGATATAAGTATAAACAAAATGCATAGAGTTACATAGGTTATCATGAAATAAAAATAACAGAACATATAAAAAAGTTAAACAAAAAAGATGAGTATAAGTGAGACAAATCCTTCACCTTTAAGAACAGAAATTAATTGAGGAGTATAAATATACTGGGTTTTGTTGCGGGAAAACTATTTAAAAAATGAAACCAGAAATGGTAGATTTCCAATCCTCCTCTTATTTGATCTACCAGCAACATCTGACCAGTCAAAAACTCCCTCATTGATACTTTGCTTCACTTAGTTTTAAAGACAGCCTCCTTCCTGTCTTCAGCCTTTCCTTCTACATCAATTATTTCTTCACAAACCTCCTGGCTGTTTTCTCCTCTCCAACTTATTAATGTCAGGGTGCCCCGGACTAGTTCTTAATCCTCTCTTCTCTTTCTGCATTCATTCCTTGGTAGTGACAGTCCCTTGGCAATAGGATTATCTTTTTTTTTGTTTTTTTAAGTCGGAGTCTCACTCGTCACACAGGCTGAAGTACAGTGCCACACTCGTGGCCACCCCAGTGTCGACTCTCAGGCGATCCTTCTGCCTCAGTCTTCCAAGTAGCCGGAACTACAGATGCGTGCTACCACATATGACTAATTTTTTGACCTATTGTAGAGACAAGGTCTCACCAAGTTCCCCGGGCTGGTCATGCGAACCCCTAGGCTCAGGCAATCCTCTGGCCTTGGCCTCCCAAAGTGCTGGAATTACAGGCTTGGGCCATCATGTCCGGCTGTGTTCATGTTCTAATTAGGTACATTCTTTGACTCTAGGCTAAAGTGTTGGGCACATATTATCTCATTGGATTCACACAAGAGCTACTTTTACAAATGAGAATACAGAAGGCTGTGGTGATAGTGACTGGCCTAGAGCCAGATAGTAAAAGTCAGGGTATGCCTTTGGGAGGCTGAGGTGAGTTCATTGCCTGAGCCCGCGGGTTCGAGACCCGCCTGGGCAGCTAGACCTCATCTCTACAATAAATAAAAAAATCAGCCGGGCGTGGTAGCGCATGCCTGTAATTCCGGCTACGTGGAAGGCTGAGGCGGAAGGATCACGGAGCCCAGCAGGTCGAGGCTGTGGTGGCCGGAAGCGGCCGCTGCACTCCAGTCTGGGCAAGTATGGGTCTGAACATGATTTTCTTCATCTTCTATCCTCTTTCTAATATCAGAGTGAACCAAATATACCATTAAGACATTGTTACAAGTGGTTGTTAGGCTCTTCATTCAGGCCACAACATTTTACTGTCAGGAAATAGCAAAAGAAGTTCTCACCTTATTGGTCAAAAGGGTCATTTTTATTTATGAAAAAGATATTCACTGGATTATTATACGTAAGAAAACATCTGAATTCCATCTGGAAATCAGACAATAATCTCATATGTGATTGAGTTTCAATTTCCATCTTTATTTCAAATTCTTTTTGGATTTATTTGCCTTTAATGAAAGACAGGCTTATGGTCTCAGTAGTTATTATCATGTCACTAAAGATATTGCAAGTGCTCAGAAAGCAACTTCCAACAAAATGAGGAAAAAACAAATTTCTAAAAAATGTAGAGAATTAATAACTCTAGTAATTCATTCATGCATCTTCTGTTTTCAAAGAAATTCTCAACATTACAAGTAAATCAGAGTAAAATCTTCTGGAGTGAAACTGATTATGTCAACTTTCAGATAAAATTCTTAGAACTAACATTACGTTGTCCAGGGACTGGAGAAATATCACAGAGCTTAGAGGAGAGACGCAGGTGAAATAGGTCAGTGGTGGTGTACCTAAGGCCCTCATTAAATTGCGAGTTGCATGATTAAAATAGACCACATAATGTCTCTCCTGCTATACCTGGAATCTCTCTCCAACATAATATGTTTAATTCAGGCAACTCAGCGCCACATTCAAGCAGTAGTTAAAAAAAAATGCACATTAAATACATGCTGCAGCATGTATACAAACTTCAATGAGCATTATAATTGCTTCTATATAGTAGCGACGTAGCTAGGTTGGGGTGACTGACACAAGCAGAGATGACCTTGGCACCTAACTGCTATATCCAGTGTGACTTGGTTTGCCCTAGACAGCCCTGGTTTACCACTGTTGAGACAACATAATCATTGATAGCTCCCCTTTTCACTTTCAAATATGTCCCCATTCAGACAACAAATTCTATAGTCACTTCATTTCTGACTGACTTTCATTTCTGCACAAACCTTACTGTTTGCCAATTTGCTGATTGTGCTGGTAATCCTGCCCTGCAAAGAAAAGAGTGATGAGTATAGATCC
Source organism: Carlito syrichta (assembly GCF_000164805.1). Classification (NCBI taxonomy): domain Eukaryota; kingdom Metazoa; phylum Chordata; class Mammalia; order Primates; family Tarsiidae; genus Carlito; species Carlito syrichta. The sequence goes on along the minus strand of NW_007246680.1, from coordinate 646,033 downwards.
AAGTATCCCTGATTAGGGAAATTGTGGGGTAAATCAATAGTAACTGTAACACCACCTTAGATCTCCATCATGAATATCCAAGGAGACTTATAGATCTTTTAAAATTCCTAATTAATTTCTTACACAACAGCAAATGCTGCCATTATTACCACATGACAGACGATGAAGCCAAAATAAAGAAAAGTTAGCTGAAACATATCTGGTCACCTATTACTTGAGGATGAGCATGATCATAGGTGATAGGCCATAAAAACATTTAAAAATAAAATATTTTGATCTATCCTCAAGGTGTTTAGAATCTATTGTGGAAAAGCATAGGTTAATGGGGGGGGAGTAAAAACCACTAAATTCCAGGTACAGACTATTATGCCCAATTGTTGAAAGATCTCTCTCAAGATTACATAATAAGTATGTGCCCAAGTTAAAAATGGAGCAGGAAAAAAATAACATTTATCAAGCACATATTATAAGCTTATATGAACTTGGTTTCTGTCTTATCTCACTTAATTCTCATTACAAATTCCATAAAGCAATAGTATTTTTCTCTGGCAGGTAAAGAAACAGATCCTAAGGGAAGTCACTCGCCTGAGGTCACAGAGAGTTTCCATGTCAGATTTACAAAGGCCAAACCTATGTTCTCTCCCAGATACTGTAGGGATTGCCTTAATTTTTCATATCCCATGGAAAAAAATTGGCCAGTAACAGGAATCCAATGATTGTCTAGACACAGGAGAAATAAATTTAAAATTTTACAAAATGGAATACAAAAAAATTAAAATAAGATTTTTTTAACTCCAAAGAAATGAAGAAAGGCTGCTGCCCCACATTTCCCTCATCGAATTTTAAAAGCAAATTCCATGTAGTTATATATCATTAGAGAGAGAGGAGAAAACGGGATTGACTAAACACACATAGTGATCCAAGGAATGTTTGTTGAGTTTGTCGTGCTGAATTCCCTAGGAAGACTACCCTACTGAATGTATTACTCCCTTCCTGCTGCTCTCCGAATGCAGATCATAGCAAAATCCCCTATTTGGTGCTACCATGAATGTGTAGTAGGGAAAGGAATTGCTGAGCCACTGATGAAGCCTTCAAAGCATTTAAAACATGAATGTTTTTGTCCTGTTGATTCACTCCCCAACCCCAAATTTACCAAAAATTTGGAGTTATAAGGTAAGGTGCTGGATGGAGAAAGGGGGTGGGGAGACAGTTAAATACAATTCTTGACCTCCAGTACAGTACAAAGCAGAACAAGTATATTTACAAGATGAGTCACAATATGATAAGCCAAAAGTGAAGGAAAAACAAAGAGCTATGAAGACACTCGTGCCAAGTAACAATTAACTTTCATCTCCCTTTCTCTTCCACAGATGAGCTTCAATGTTCTTATCAGTGAAACAGAGCTCCTAATTCCTTCATGATTTTTTTCCCTGGCTTGTTATAAGATTGCAATTTTTAAAAATAATAATAATTGCAAACACACTTTGAAAACTCTACTTTAGTATACAAATGAAAGATATTAGTTTAAAAGAAAAATGAGACCCAGTTTAGCTGCTTAATGCAAACCTGTGCTACTGGTAGGTCAAGCAGGCTTATATGTGTCTGCTGAGAGCTAACTGCAAGTGCACTCAGTTTCTCACATTCCTCCCACCTGCAACCTCCCTGCCTGGTCTCGACACATTCTCCTCTTGCAGCCCAACTGAAGCTCTCTCTCTCACTGAACTGTCTTTTCCAATGATCTCATGTGAACTCACGCTTCAATTCTCTATTGAACAAAAGTAATGCCTCCAGTGCAGGTGTCTCTGAACTCCTATATCTGCCTGCCTGGTGGATTTTCTCTTGGACGTCTCTAAGCCCATCCAAAAGGAACTATCTTTCTTCTTCTCCAGAGAATGTGTCTACTTCCTTTATTCTCATTCTCAATAAATGCCAATTGTCATTTACCAGTTACACAAGCCCTAACCTGGACATCCTCCCTCTATCCAGCACTTTACCTTTCACTTTGCTTGTTTAGGATATAACATATAGAGGAGGGAAGTTGGAAGAGAATGCTTCTTATGCACACTTACTCATCGTGTTCCCAAATGGTTAAATGTTGTTCATCGATGATTTCGGTATTCTAAGGATTTCTTTTGTTTCTTTTTCTTTTTCTCTCTCTTTTTTTTTAAGTTGGAGTCATGGCCACCACAGCCTCAACCTGCTGGGCTTAAATGATTATTGCGGCTTAGCCTTCCAAGTAGCTATAACCACAGGTGCACACCACCACGCCAGGCTAATTTTTTGATTTATTATAGAGATAAAGTCTTGCCAAGTTGCCCAGACTGGTCTCGAACCCCTGGGCTCAGGCAATCCTCTC
>NW_007246680.1:625785-643631 GCF_000164805.1 Carlito syrichta | reverse complement strand
TCAAAAATCAGCCAGGCGTGGTAGCATGCACCTGTAGTTCCAGCTACTCGGAAGGCTGAGGCGGAAGGATCACCGGAGCCCAGCAGGTCGAGGCTGCGGTGGCCGGGAGGGGCCACTGCACTCCAGTCTGGGTGACAGTGAGACTCCAACTCAAAAAAAAAAAAAGAACTGGGCACAATGGCTCACACCTGTAATCCCAGTACTTTGGGAGGCTGAGGTAGGATTGCTCGAGCCCAAGAGTTCAAGACCAGCCGAGATAACATAGTGAAACCTCATCTCTACCAAAATAAAAAATAAAAATAAAAAAACTAACCAGGTATGGTGATACACACCTGTAGTGCCAGCTACTTGGGAGGCTGAGGCAAAAGAATTTCCTGAGCCGAACCCAAGAGGCTGTAGTGAGCTGTGATTGTGCCACTGCACCCCAGCCCAGGTGACAAAGGAGATCCTGACTCAAAAAAACAAAAAGAAAGAAAGTTGAAATCTATACAGGCAAGCATTTTCCTCATGGGGAGGGGACTGTAAAATGTTATTTCCAGGGGATTTTAATAGGAGGTGTTTCTTTAAAAAGGTGGATGTGTTTCCAATGTTCATAAGATTGTATATTGATTGTATTTCCCAGGCCTGCCTCCTTTACCACTGGTTCCCAGGGTTTGGTCTTTTGGGAAAATGCTGTCCTGTAATGAGGTTTCACTCTGACCCCCAAGAAATGAGCAAGATGATTCCATCCACTTCCCACACACTGACAGGGTGATTTGTGTACAAATGTGAAGTTTGAATTTAAGAACGTGATTTGTTTTGTGCTGTTGTTAGGATTTGGCTTGCTTGCTTTTTGACGTACCTGAGAGAATTATGTGAGCCTGCACCCCCTAGCTTGTGTAAGCTTGGGTGTTTTCATTGGAAGCCCGGGCTCTACTAGTCAGTCCCATCAAAAACCAAGGCCTCCTGTCCTTTCCCGGGGCCAACCTGATGTAGCAACACCCATACACCAGTCTGTCCATTCATTGATGTTCCCCTGCTGGAACCTGCCGCCATAAAAGCTGTCCCCCCTCTACTCCCAGTGAAGTGCATCAGGTGCAGATGAGGCTTCATGACCTGCCAGCAGCATGCATGGTAACCTTCCTAGGTCTCTAAAAGCCATAACTCTTCCCCTCTCCAGAATTCAGACTCTCCTTTTTCCCCCAGTGAGTGTAGGGGTGTTGAAACCGTCACAGAACTTGCTGTACTTTTACCACATCTGAGTCTGTATTCTTTGAAAGGCGCCCACTCAGTTAAAGGAACAGCACCTATCCTTCATTCTCTCCTTGGATCTAGAAATTAGTACATACCCAAATTAAAGCACAAGTTAACCCTGCACACCTGAGCCTCTCAGAGCCATGGTATGCAGCTGCACAGCTATGTCTCTGAGAAGTCCTGCAACGAGGAACCTGCTTGTTTTCCTTGAATCTCATTTCCCAAACTCTGCACTTGGAACATTTTGGCACAACTCGCCTTTTGGAATGCATGTAGATAAAGACTGGAAAAGACCTGGAGAATGCTCTGGGTGAGCCCAAACTGACTTAAGCTTTCAGTTGGGTCAGGACTGGTGGATAGGAGGGTTCACCTATGTCACTTGGCTTGAAATGATCTGCATGTGTGCTACAGGACCTGGTCTAGAGAAGTAGGTGGAGTTGGTATAGAAGAACCTGAAAGAGGGAAGGGAACGGAGAGTGGAGAGGCCACAAGGAACAGCATGGAATCTGTCCCCTCCTGCCATCCCCAACCTTCCTACCCATCCTCTATAGCCTCCAGCTTGAATCCCCAGGAAGCCATGGGAGGGTGGTACAGTAAGACTGTGAGCACAATGGGTGCCATGCGGGACCTCGGCAACTCTGAACTGAGAGGAGAAACACTCTTGTCACTCCATCCCCCATCACCATTTTTGACCATAAACTGCAGCATAACTTTGGTCTTCGAGCCCAAGAAAAAAGTCATCCCTGAAAAGGCCGCAGCAACTGACAAACAGGCAGAGCCTGGCCAAGGTGGCTAGAGGCAACGAAGACTCCAGGCTTGTTGCTGAGCATGGAAGAGATACCAAATGTAGGCGCATCACCACTGCCATTGGGCCTTACTGCGCATGTCATGACACCCGAAGACATCCCAGGGACTCTGACTCTATTCCCTTTGTATTTTAACCTTCTGATTTCCTTCTTCCCTTTTTCCCCAGGCCATACTTCCCCCACCCTCCCAGTCTCTCTGGGGCAATCAGATTCAAGAAGGAGGTAGCTGACAGGCAGGACCTTTTATATTTTATTCAGGCAACTCAGTGGGTGGTGGTGTCAAGGCCCCCCATGGGGTTACTGGACATTAAACAGGTCCATAAAACAAATGGTCAAACGTGGGTCGGGGTTGTTGCTAGTAAAGGGAGTTCCCGTTGTCTTAAATCACCTGGGATTGTTTACTGCGAAAGGCGGCCGTTAATCTGAAACACAGACAGAAATAACTGCAGCCTTGTGCCTCTGCCTGTCTTGGCTGAGCCCAACTTTTGCATTCTAAGCACTGTAAGTACCAAGTGGCCGAGATGGCTGGAAGCCAAACAGTAATGTTTCCTTTTGCTGTTGTTGAGAAAGGCATTCAGGAAAACAATTGAGCACAATAAGGACCTTCCTGTTCCGGCCGGCAGGCAGGCAGGCGTGTGAACCACACAGCGAACGTGGAATGAGTCATCCTAGTGAACTGGGAGCTTCCTTCTCCTTTGTCAATAAACTCTCTCAGAGGCAGCTGCACAGAGCTTGCAAAACAAGACCCAGGCATGCTGCAATGCTGCGGACCTCTCCGTGAGATTAGCATTTTCAGATTCATTTCTCTCATCTCTCCAGGAGCCACAGGATTTACCCCCACTAAACAAAGCCAATGTTTACACAGGGAAATGTCACAAACACATTTTGGTTGGGAAAGGCATTGGCCCAGCATTTCCCTCTAGCCGGGAAGTCAGTTCTGCAGGGAAGGCTCACTGAAGTTTGCTCTAAGAAGGTTCAAAATGCCTGAATTTCATGAGCTTTTCATTATGTGGAGCACACAAACTATATTAACTAACACACACTTAACTAGCTGTAGCTGCCCATGAGGACCAATGACTGAGTGAGTTCAAATGAAACCAGCTGTGTACAAAATACGTTAGAATGAGACTGGAAAGAGCCCACACCTTTAAAATGTGTTGTGACCTTTAGTTTTTCAGGAATGAAACTGAAATACTAAGTTGTACTGACCTGTACTGGATCTATGAAAAGGATCTAGAAAGAGGGAGGTAAAAGGACAGACTGAGAGTGGGAAGCCATTTTTCATCTTGTTTTTAAACCCTGACACAATAACGAGAAAGTAGAAGCCATGCTTTTGGAGAAATGGACACTTTAGGTAAGATTAACTTTACCGATTTTGTCTTTTCAGAAACAAACTTCCTGGTGCCAGGCATCAGAGGTATCTCATAGTGGCAATCAAGCTTGCCTAGAGTAAAGGGAATTTACAAGGCCTAAGACATTATGCATTGGGCAAGGACTGTAAAAGTCATGAAACTTGTAATTACAAAAGTTATGACCGCTCAGAGGGAAAGCAGGTGGTGATTCGATCTTCCAGTAGAATGGGCACTATCTACACGGAACCCAAGGATCCCCCGAAGCTACCCACTGGGAATGCCCAGGAGATAAGGGGAGGTACATCCTCCACTAGCTCTAAGGAATGTCATTTGGGAAGGTGCAGGAGAATTAGAATCCTTGTCACACCCTTCTCTAGGTGCTATGATAATATGGACAGACATTAATGGGTCTCTGTGTCACAGGATCTCCAAGACATCCACAGGTGGTCGACAAGGAAGTCACTGCAGTCACGTGCAACATCACCAAGAAAAGGATTTAAGCCAGGGCTTTGGGGGCTACAAGCCACGATGAGTGTAAGCCCACTCCCTGTCTGGGGGGGCGGGGTTAAGCTTTCTTAAATAAATCTTTTCCTCGCTCACCTCTGTGTGTGGCAATTTTTTGCATTTACTCAAATCTCTGGGTTCCCAGCACGTACCTTCAGCTGGGGCGGTGCTGTACCTCTCCCTCCCTTCTCCCTCCCCATCCATTCACCCTCACCCTGTCCATACCCTAACAAGAGAATGGTCAGTGATTCATTGGTGGTGGTGAAGAATGGTGTGCTCTCACTCTTGCCCACTACCACGCTCTCTCACACGCTTTCTCTTCCTCATGCCTTCTCAATCTGTTAATCTCTCTCCTCTTTGTGTTTTATGTCTCTCTTCCTTACTGCTAGGATATTTCATTTAGCCTGAATGGAATTTAAAGTCGAAAAGATCTTTTAGAGTATGACCTGACAGTGATGATAAACTTGACATCATTCCCTGTACATACTCTGTTCTAGGAGTTGTGATGTTGGACTCCTCCAAAGGCCCCAAAAGAGAAGGCATTGTGTCTGAGAGGCCAAAGAATGACCTGGAAACCACAGACGAGTCATGGACTTTATTAGGGAACTTACAGGGAACGTGGCCTGCTCCCACTTGTTGAAGGCACACAGATTGTATAGCATTTTACATGGGACAGAGTCCAGGGTTAAGCATGAAAAGGACTGAGTTTCTAGTGTACAGCTATAACGTGAGAAAATGCTTATGCATATGTTGCATGTACACAAAACGACTGTAATTTCTCTCTTGGGGTGGATTTATAGTATTATAAAAGTTAACTAAAGGTTATCAGCATTGAACCAGGCAGGTCTGATCTGGTCTGAACCAGCCCAGGGGACCGACTGCCAAAGGTGTGTATAACATTCACTGCACATAGCTGCAAAATGTGGTCAGCAGGTGTGGAGAACACTTCGCCCATGGTCTCAGCATGACCTGCATGCCCAGGCATGGAACCTGATGGGAAGGGGATCTCCCTGACTGGCCATCCCCAGGACTCCTTTCCAGGCTCCAACCCCATGCATGCTTGGGGCCAGATCAAGAGTATGCTCATGTTGTCATTGAGTGTATGTTGCCCTACAGGAACAAATTTACAACACTGACTAACCACAAGTTAAAACTATTGATATCAAGTTTTAAGCATCTATTTTGCCTACTCTGAAAGAGTTGCCGCTAGTCATTCATGTTTTAATAAAATAAGGTTATCTATTTAGATAAGATACTGTGTAGTAGTCCAGAGTGGCTTTGAGTTTTGAGTCAAACAGTACTGTTTGGACCTAAACTATTTCAGTTTTCTGGCTGTGCCACCTGGACAAGTCATCTGATTTCTTCAAGCCTCTGTTTCCTCATCTGAAAACAGGGATAATAATAGTGTCTACCTCACAAGATTGTTGTGGGGATTAAATGAGTTGACCTACATAGCTAATTTTACTTAGTGTCTTACCCAGTTCTCAATAAATATAATTACCACTACTACAAATACCAATAAACTAATCAGCCTTTGGATTAATTATTTTAATTGAAGGTTTAATAAACTGGGCTTGGCTGAGCTAAAAGCATAATGTCACCCCTTAGGAAAGTATAGCCTCTCTCTTCTGCCAAATTAAAACTAGGCTTCTAAAGGGAAGATGCTTTTGATGAAGGATAGAGGTGATTTGCCAGTTAAAGAGTGCCCAGTGATTTGCCAAGTGAGCAGTATCTTTTCTCAGTTATAATAGAAAATATTTCAAACGCATGAAGGTTGTAGGAGGGTAAAGCTAACAGATTTCTCAAACAGATTTGTTACTCACTTAAATTGATACATAGTTCCTAGAAATTCACATTTAAGGGTCAACTAGATCCTTAAACTAAACAAATCAATTAAAGTAAATGAAAACATTAATTTTGTTACATTGAAATATCTGCTGGGTTTGTACACTAACTAGATTAGGTTTATAATTGGAGAAAATTCTGGAACGCACTTTCTCCTCACTCAATATGAAAAAATATAAACATATTATTCAACCAAACACATTCAAAAGTCCATTCTTACAAGTCAGTCAGAAGTCACCTGTACATCTCGATCGGCCAGTTAGAAAGTTTACTTTAAACTGTGATGTTCTGAAGAATCTCAGGGGGACTTTAAATTAGGGCACATCTCATTTCCCAGCAACACTCTGCATCACTGAGAGAGACTTGGCTTTGATCCCAACAGTTTCATGAAAGAAATATTTCCATAAAGTCAAGAAAACCCAGACTTCAGCAAGATTTTGGCAATGTGGCCAGAAAATTCAGAATAATTCTGGTTAATATACCCAAAGTTTTTACCATTGGTCTTGGTGGACACAGTTCATTTTCAGCTCACTCAGGTCTTTGGGAAACTGAACCACAGAAATAGCGCAGATGCTGAAAAAATCAGACATCCTGTGGTTTTGTGCTTCAAAGGTAGCCACAAATTCTTAAGGTATGATTCATAGTCATCAAAATCTATGAATCTCCTCTGAAATTGTTCTTTCACTTCCACTAAATAGCTCTATAATTCTTCAAATCTGTGACGCCATTGAGGCCAAGGAAGTTCAGCAGTAGATTATAAATGCAGTAGGAAATGAATGTAGTTATCAACTGCTCAGACTGCTTGGCCAGCTAGAACCTGCATTTACTTGAACAAGGTTAAGAGGGAAGTCAGGACCCATGCTTTTTAAAACTCTTTAGGGATTTTTGGAAAAGCTACTTATGTCATCAGGGTTCCTATGCTAAAATTTAAAGATCTTACCAAACTACCGAACTCTATACACACGTGCCAGTTTGAGGGTTTAAGAGCTATGCTATATCAGGAAAATGCTGGGGAGAAGAGAAGAAACCCACTGATTTTTCCAAAAGAAATACCCTATTAATTCTTTACTCCAAAACTAAGAGTCACAAAAATGTTTATGAAACCTCTGTTAAGAATGTCACTCTAGGCATAAAATGATATCTGTATCAGAGTATACTACATGAGAAACCACTCCAGAACTCAGTAGCTTGAAACAATGACCATTTATTTAGCTCACAATTCTGAGTTAAGTGATGGAACTATGATCAGTGATCATCTAGATTGCTCTCTGGTTTCAGCTGGGTTTATTAATGTGTCTGTGGTTGGCTGCTAGGTCATTTGAGATAGTCTGGCCTAGAGAGTCTCAGCTATAATGACTCTTCTCTGTTCCACGCAATCTCTTATTCTCCAACAGGTTAGCCCAGGCTTGTTCATAAATTATCTGGGCAGAGTTCCAAAAGAAAATATGGAAATGTACAAGACCTCTTGGAGCCTAAATTCAAAACGAGCACAGTGTCATTCCCACTGCATTTCATCGCCAAAGCAAGTTACAAGGTCAACCTAGTTCCAATAAGTGGGCAAACAAATTTCACCTATTGACGAGAGGAGCTTCAGAGTCAAGTGCAGGCATGAAAAATTGTGGCCACTTTTGTAATCTACTAAAACTCTCTCTCTCATATGTTCCTTAATGTCCCACTATGAAACCCAACAAATCAGAGATAATTATCAGCATTGACTGAGTACAGTATTCTAGTTTTAAAAATTCAGAGCAGCAACAAGGATACCTGATGCTCCATTATGAAATTCCCTTCACTTGGTACTCTCGAGAGGGGAGAATTATCCATTTTGCCTGAGTAGCAGATAGCTTGGCAGCTGTCCTGGATATCTTTGCCTGTAGTAAAGTTCAACTTTGTGTCTCTGAGAAAATAACTAGAAGTAGATCCTTGAAGGAAAACATAGTTGGAATACGCTAAACTAAGAAAACCAGAGAGAAAACCTAGGGATCCTAAGAAGAGAGAATTAGCACCCCTCCAGGCAACTGGAGTTTTATGTCATGCTCTGTTTAAGCTAAAATTACTGTGATGGTTCATTTTTTGTGCCAATGTGACCAGGCCATGGAATACCTAGATATCTCACCAAACATTATTTGAGGTATTTCTGTGAGGGTGTCTTTGGATACATTTGACATTTAAACCAAGTATAGCAGATTGCTATCCCTAACATGCGTGGGCCTCATCCAATCAGTTGAAGACCTAAATAGAACAAAAGGTGAATTCTCTCCCATATAAAAGCGAATTCTTCTTGCCTGATTATCTTCAAACTGGGACATCGGTTGTTTCCTGTCTTTGGGCTCAAACTGAAGTTTCGACTCTTCCTTGGTCTCAAGCCTGCCAGCCTTCAGACTGGAATTATACCATCAGCTCTGTTGAATCTCCAGTTTGCCAACTGCAGATCTTGGGATTTGGCATCCTTCATCATCACATAAGCCAATTCCTTATTTTATACACACACACACACACACACACACACACACACACACGCACACGCACACACACACACACACATGCATACACACACACACATGCAAAACATCCTATTGCTTCCGTCTCTCTGGAGAACCCTAATACAACTACTTATTGGGATATTGTGCCAGACAAAAGAGTAAAGGACTATTTAATGCCTGGTAAAGCTAAATGGCTGGTCTGTACCCAGCTGGCCTGTCTCTCGGTTCTTTCACTGTTAGCAAATAATTCTAGTCATCAAGGGAGGAATGCAAACCTTAAACTAATAAAACTTGAGTGTTGTCATTGATCTTGTTATGCTGTTGTTGCTATAGTTGCTCTTTTTATTTGATTTGACAGTCTTGTCTTTGTTTTGCGTTTGCCTAAAATGGCTAAACACCTCTAGTTCAAGATGTGTACCCACGCCATCTACAAACAAACATTCTCCATAGGGAACTTCTCTGGGAATCTTCCAGAAATCCAATCCACAAGAGCCAGTGTGCAAAGAAGCTCTGTCCTTGGAGCCTAATAGCAAAAATCCAAGGAATAAACTCATGGTGACCAATGCGTTTTCCACTTTGCTCAAGTATCTCTCTCAGTGACCAGAATTACATGTGTGCCAGAGAAATACATCCCCAGAGAAAGATGTTTCAGTGGTTTGATTTGTTATTTGCTATTGTGAGGGTCTTGTGATTTTTCAACTTGGCTCAATCGAACAACAATCCACAGTACTCTCCCTCTAGTCTGTTTCCAGTTAGGGTAGACTACAAAGGATATTTTCTCCTGGGAGGAAGAGAGAAAGGAGTCATTGGGCTTATTGTAGCATACACCTACTTTCTCCCAAAGATTCAGCAAACTCTAATCCAGGTGCAGATGTGACAGAATCTTGTAGATGTAATTAAAGTCCCTAATCAGTTGATTTCAAGTTAATCAACAGACAAACTTTCCTGGTGGGCCTGACTTACTCAGTTGAAAGTCCTTTAAAAGAGGGTCTAGATCTTCCCTGAGTTGAGAGATTCCCCTTTTTGGTTCTTGTTTCTGGGGTTCTGGCATGCTCATAACTTTTCTTCCTGACCACCTGCCCTATGGGTGTCAGGTCTGCTTGGCCAGTCCCCACAATTGCATAAGACAATTCCTCGTGATACTTCTCACACTGGATCTGCTTCTCTGACTGAACCCTGACTGACATAGTTATCATCCAAAAACAAGAAGAATATTTTCAAGTTTGCCATTTGGATGTTCCACAGAGATGGTGCCTACAAAGTATAGTGGAGAAAACACAGACTCAGGAGCCAAATGGCCTGGACCTTTTCCCAGGATCTTTCTTCACCAGTTAACTGACGTTCAGCAACTAATTCTCATAAACTCTCTGAGCACAGTTCCTTTATTTGTAAAATAGTGTTAACACTAAGTCCAAGCCTATCTACTTCTCAGAGATGTTTTGAGAAATCAAAGGAGATAATGTGTATGGAAGCACTTTGTAACCTGCCATACAAATGAGAAATGGTTAACTTCAAACAACCTAGCCTAACATTTTTGCTTAGAGGAACCAGAGAAAAAATAAACATTTGCTACATGTAAATGTGAACATATTCTCCCATGCAATTCTCTATACTTTCTCATGGGACAGGCAGTATTTTTTTCTATCTTTTTTTTTTTTTTTTGAGTTGGAATCTCACTCTGTTGCCCAGGCTGGAGTACAGTGGCACACTCACAGCCACCGCAGCCTCAAACTGCTGGGCTCAGGCAATCCTTCCACCTCAGCTTTCCAAGTAGCTGGAACTACAGGCACACTACCATGCCCAGCTAATTTTTTTGATTTATTGTAGAAATGAGGTCTCACCAAGTTGCCCAGACTGGTCTCGAACCCCCTTTCACCTTGGCTTCCCAAAGTGCTGGGATTATAGGTTTGAGACACCATGCCCAGCCAGGGATAGGTAGTATTTGCCCTGCATTACAGATGAGAAAATTGAGGTTCTGAGAAGTGGATCAACTTTCCTAGATGACAGAAGATGATTTGAAATCCAGTGTGAAACTAATTCTTATAATACCAAAGTCTAGGCTCTGTGTGGTATTCCTTCAAAAAAGAAAGACATTTCTTTTCATATGACACCGTGATCTCCATTCTAACTCCAAGAAGACTTTCTAGACATATTTTTAGTATATTCACTATTCTTAAAAACCTCCTCGTTTAGCTGAGGAGCAAACAGATTCTATTTTCATTAGTGTAGAAATTGTTTCATCTGATACGCCCTGAGTTAGAAACTTGAGAAATCAATATAAGATAAAACATTTTCTGCCTCTTTGCCAATCAGGAAATTTTCTTTTCCTTAATTTACATAAAACTATTCCTATAGAATAATAAAAGTGAAACTTCAAGCTAGGCTCTGTGGCTCAGCCTGTAATCCCGCACCTTGGGAGGCTGAGGTAAGTGAATTGCCTGAACCCGCAGGTTCGAGACCCGCCTGGGCAGCTTGGCAAGACCTCATCTCTACAATAAATCAAAAACTAGCCGGGCGTGGTAGCGCACGCCTGTAGTTCCAGCTACTTGGAAGGCTGAGGTGGAAGGATCACTGGAGCCCAACAGGTCGAGGCTGTGGTGGCCGGGAGTGTGCCACTGCACTCCAGTCTGTGAGACTCCAACTCAAAAAAAAAGTGAAACTTCATTATTTACTTATTTTGACTACTCCAGTCTTTAAATACTCAGAAAAGACACTTTACTATGTTGTGTCCATGGAGAAATTATTGTGGTAAGAGGTGAAAGTTTTTCAACAAATAACAAAACAAAATTTTTTATGTGACTTTTCCTCAAAAATGTAAAGAAGCCAGGGTAATTTATGGATCAGGCATTTCCTGAGAGTTAATAATCAACTATCTGAAAAATCCTTGAGACAGTTAGTTTGTAAATGGCCAGGAAGGCCTTTCCACTAAGCACTGAAGATTGGCAGACATTTGTTATGCAAATATAGAACCAGAGACGAACAAACATATATTCATAAAATACTGAGGTATTTTTCGGATCACTATATTACATATCAAGTTTATTAAACTCAAATTAACTTTAAAAACACAGAAAGGAGAAAAAAAAAACCACAGTGTTTATTAAATACCCACTAAATAGTATGACTGGCATTTTAAATAACTTTTCTCTTAATTCTCACAAGACATTTGTATTTACTAATCCCATTTTATTTGGGGTTTTTTTGTTGTTGTTGTTTTGAATTGGAGTCTCACTCTGTTGCCCAGACTAGAGTGCAGTGGCACACTCCCAGCCACTGCAGCCTCAACCTGCTGGGCTCCAGCAATCCTTCCACCTCAGCCTTCCAAGTAGCTGGAACTACAGGCGCTTGCTACCACAGCCAGCTAATTTTTTGATTTATTGTAGAGATGAGGTCTCGCCAAGTTGCCCAGGAGGGTCTTGAACCCATGAGCTCAGGCAATTCACTCACCTCAGCCTCCCAAAGCACAGGATTACAGGCTGAGCCACCAAGCCCAGCTACTAATCCCATTTTAATGATGAAGAAACTGATAGTCTGCAGGGTCACATAGCTGGCAAGAGCAGAGCAGATTCAAACCCAGTTCAAGTCAAAAGACTTACCATTTCTACGTTTTTCAATTCTGTAGTTTTTTTTGTTTAAATGAGTATATACTAATATTATAATTTAAGAAAGAGTTTTATTTTATTAAATACTTAAATAAATGTCAACTTTACCATCCTGACTCAAAAACAAAATGGAACCCAAGGTGCAAAAAAATTCAATTAATGCAATTTAAAGTTTTGTGAAGTCAATTATTCACAGAGTTTAAATTCTCATTTTTTTTTATATGGGGCCAGAGAATTTTAGTTTCTTTTAACTCCATGGGCTTCTTCTAGTGTAGTCCCCTATGGCAGGTAATTCGTTTTATCCCATATTGGATAGTAAACTTGGATTAAACCATGATGTCAGAACATAGTAAGTGCTCAATAATTATTTCCAACTAAATGTAATCTTACATATACCTGGTGTTTTGAAACTTACCAAATCATTTTCATTCATATTATTGTTTATGACTACCACAATATTGTTTCATGTGAATTAGTACAAATTACTATTATCCTCACTTTAGATATAAGAAAATTGAAATGAATAAATTGAGTAATCTGCTCAAAACCTCTTGAATTTGACTGCAGCCCAAAATCTCTTGAGTACAAAGAACAAAGTTTTGTCCTAATACAAACATTCCCTCATTAAGGCATACCAATTTTTGTTAATGTTTGATGGAACTATGCCTCCTATTTAAATAAAACACTGAAATGAACAGGCCCAGATGACACCAAACTACATGTTAGAGTTTGAGGTCAGAAGCTTATTTGAAGTGTTTAAATGCAGTCTTATCACACTGACCATCTTATAAACTAGATCAGCAGTTGTCAACCATGATGTTGCTTCAGCACACTGTTAATGTATCTGAGATCATTACATGAGAAGGGAGAGGATTTGAAGCTGGAAATTGCAATAGTATTCATGCAGTCCCCATCATGAACTGCCATTACCAACAGGAAGGTTGGCCAAGAGCAGTATCAATGGGAGGGAAATGCTAGGGATAATTATCAAAAGGCCAAAACAAAGAAAAATAAATAAATGATTGAGGTGGTGAGTATTCCAAGTACCCCAATTTGATCATTACACAGTTTATGCATATGTGAAAAATATTGCATGTACCTTAATAATATTCAAAACTATTATGTATCAATTTTTTTAAAGGTCAAAACAGTAGGGATCACATCCATTTGGTTAGCTGTGTGTTGACACAACCTTTTTCTGATATTTTATATTTTGATCAGTTTTGAACACATTGCATTATTTTTAAGACAAACTTTCGTGTGTTTATATAACATCATGTTTGGAGAACAACAGCCATGGCAAAAGCAATGCAAGTAAAAAAATAAGTGTGTGAATGTGTGTATGTGCATCTCATAACATGAAGTCAGTTGAAATTAAAATATTTATAGAGATTCATTTTCACTGGAGCTATCCCCATGTGTGAAAATAAACACATTTAATTCTCAATTACCCATGGTCTTACTGGCTTTCCACAAACACTTGAAGGACATGACTAAGCCAAGTTTTGCATTACTCGATGCTTTTTAGCAGTATCTCTTAAACTTTTTTACCTCAGTCTAATCCCTGGTCATAGCCTCTGGGAAATTCAACACTATGTAGAAAGACCATTTACTTTATGATCTTATATAAAAGAACCTATCACCCAAAAGTCATGGGATATGTTGCTGACTCAACCTACAGAAGGGTTTCAGGTTGGATCAGCAACATATCCCAGGAGTCAAGGCAGCCAAACTTCCTCTTCAGGCCAAGTCACAGCAAGTTTACCGAGAAGACCGGATGGATACCTGTAATGACTGCTGGAACTCACTCCAAAACCAACATCTATAAAAAGAAACTTCCTTTCAATCTCCCCTCCAAGTCAGCAAATCCATGTGTTTCCCAAGCTGGAAATAGAGAAGAAACCACTTTTTCTCTTCACGCTGGCCTCTCTTGGGAAAGAATCCAACTTCTGAATATTCAGTAAGATGATGAGCCTTTTGGTTTCATCCATTAAAAGACAGATATTTTCATTTGCCAATGTAAGCACCTCTAAGTCTCCAAGAGGTAGGAAATGGGGAGAGAATGGGTATATAATTGCCTCTTTCTGGGAACTATTTTGTTGTTGCTGTTGCTATCTAGCAGTCGGGTTGCAAGTAGATAGTCTATCTTGACCTGTGTGCCATTTGAGAACCACTAGATAAATTATATACACATTGAGATATTTCTCATTTGTCTCCATCCTCAGTTCTCCCACACCAGCCTGGGAGTTAAAACAACATCACAAAACATCAGTGATCCCATCTTCTTGACTGTCACTTCCCCTGACATCATCTCCAGTTCTTCTATCCTCCGGTCCTCTTTTCTCATTAGTAAGAATGTCCCTAGAGGAGACTTCAGTTGCACTAAGGATAAGTTGCTCTGCGTCTTTTTCATTGTAGCCATCTTCTACCACCCTTC
Organism: Carlito syrichta; assembly: GCF_000164805.1. Lineage (NCBI taxonomy): Eukaryota > Metazoa > Chordata > Mammalia > Primates > Tarsiidae > Carlito > Carlito syrichta. The sequence continues at coordinate 629,369 of NW_007246680.1, read as the reverse complement.
TGTGAGTCCTCTGTTAACCGCAAGGCCTTGATGAGGGCCTTATCACCAGCCCTGCTCAGGGCCCCACAATAAGAAAATCTCCCTCCCTACCAAAGTGTGTGTTCACTGCAATGCTCCCAAAACTCTGTGGTGGCTCTAGCCACATCCCCACCACCATAGGTACCAGCTGCAGGAGTCCCTGGATTCAGTGCCAAGGTAAAGAGAATGAAGAATGCCATGTAGTAGCCTAGTAGCCAGGATTCTCCAGATAAATAGAATTAGAGAGAGAGAGAGAGAGAGAGGTGTTTGTAAAAATGTGTGTGTGTGTGTGTGTGTGTGTGTGTGTGTGTGTGTGTGTGTGTGTGTGTACCCCAAACCCCTGGAATATATTTATAAAAAATTATGTATTTATTTATATGATTAAACTTCAGTCACCTTCAAATTACTCTCCACTTGATGCAACACACCTACAAGACACTTTTCCCACTGCCCAAAACAGTTTCTGAACTCATTAATTTTGATGCCTTTTAGTGCTTCTGCCGTTTTTTGTATCATCTCTTCCACACTGGCAAAACATTTCCTTTGAGGACTTTTTTTGTCCAGGGAAACAAAAAAAAAATGTCGCTTGGGGTGAGATTAGGTGACTAGGAAGGATGGTACACAAGGGTCATGCCATTTTTGGTCAAAAACTGCTGGTCAGCACAGTGTGGGCAGGTGCACTCGTAAATCACCCATCATGAAATAGGCAAATGTGTTGAAAGAATCCCTCTCCCCACCAAAAAAAAATTTAACTGAAGCCAAAAAGCCTCTCACAAAAATTCAAGCTGGTACACTGATGTCATTTTGTTCCTAGAACACTTACCTAGTGGGAGAACTTGTACTGCAAGTGGACCACCCTCCAAAAGATAATTCTGGGTTTTGGGGATCCTCACAATCCCTTCTAAATATATATGTTTAGAGAAAGAGATGTGTATATATGTATGAGCTCTGACAACTACGTTCGCAAACTCACCATAGAAAAAGTACTACACACCACATTGCTGAATATTACTACCGTCACCTTTAAATTACTCCCCTTGGAAGCTATGCAATGATGCCAGTGCCTAGTCTACCCATCAAAGCAATTTTGGAACTCTTTTTCTGGAATGGCCATCAGAGCTATCATTGTATTACCCTTAATGTCCTGCATGTCATCAAAAGATCTTCCTTTCAATATTTCTTTTATCTTCCAGTAAAGAAAAAGTCATTGGGGGCCAGATCAGGTGAGTAGGGAGGGTGTTCCAATAGAGTTATTTGTTTACTGGCTAAAAACTCCCTCACAGACAATGGTGCACTGTCATGGGGCAAGAGCTCCTTTGGGACCATTTATGCACACACCTTTCTCATGCCAAGACTTTCAGTTAAGATTTTCTTAACTGTTTCTCTATCAGTGTTTATTTGGTCTGCTATGTTTCTCACAATCAGTCAGTGATTTTGGCAGACAATTCAATGAATTTTTGCAATGTTTTCATCAGTTCAGCTGGTTATGACCTCTCATCATCAGTAACACTTTCTCTCCCCTCAGAAAAACATTTAATCCCTTTGTACCCTGCTGTTTTCTTCATGGCATTATCTCCATAAACTTGGACTAACATGTCCCTAATTTCACTTCTACTCTTGCCAAGTTTAACAAGTAATGTAATGTTTGTTTGTTACTCTAATTCAAGCTCCAACATTCTCACAATGGCACAGAAAAATACAACAACAATAATGAATGCCACTCAGCAAGACACCACCACAGAAACACAGCTGTGAGACACTGATGTGCCAAGGTTATGAAACTTTACTGAGTTGTTCTTACAGTGCTGCCAATGTAAGCACATAGTGGTGAGTTTGCAAACTTAATGATTAGACTTCGTATGTATATATAATGTATGTATGGGTGAATAGATAGATATTCAAAGCAACAAAGCCAATAGGATGTGTGCATAAAGAAAGAGAGAATAGGAGGTGTATATATATAGTGTATGTGTGTGTGCATGCATATATATATTGCATATTCAGAGAAACAAAACCAATAAGATGTATATATAGAGATATAGAGAGAGAAATGTATATATGTATATATACATATATATTTAAAGAAAGAAAACCAATTGTGTGTGTGTATAAAGAGTAGTATGTGTATACATATGTGTGTGTATATTTTTTTTCCAGAGAAACAGAACCAATAGAACGCATGTGTGTGTGTGTGTGTGTGTGTGTGTGTGTGTGAAGAGAGAGAAGAAAAACTGTGTGCAATTTGGGGGAATTGGCTCTTTTGATTGTGGCTGGCAAGTCCCAGTTCTGCAGGGTAAGCCAATAGGCTGGAGACCCAAGGAAGAGTCCTAGGCAGTCTGCAGGCAAAATTCTGTATTGGGTTGTGATCAGTCTTTTTCTTCTTAAGGACTTCTGCTGGTCAAATGAGTCCCTTCCACATTATGGAGGGCAATCTGCTTTACTCAAAAATTACTGACTTAAATGTTAATCTAATTTTAAAAAATACCTTCACAGACACATCCAAGATTATGTTGGATCAAATATCTGGGCACTGTGGCCTAGCCAAGCAGACACATAAAATGACCCATCATCTCTTTTGTTTGACATTCTGGCAGTTCTCTTTAGGGTCCCACCTTTCTTTGGGCAGGCTTACAGCTCTAAACTTGTCATCCTCAAACTCTAAGGACACTTGCAGCTGCCACAACTAGGAGCAACTATTGGCATCTAGTGTGTAGTGTCCAAGGAAGCTGCAAAACATCCTCCAATACAAAGCACTGCCTCCAACAACAGAATTTTCCAGTCCCAAATGCCAATAGTAATGCCGCAGTTGAGAAACTGCTCCAAATGACCATTTCACTTCCTGTCTCTCTAACCCTGCTCATTGTTGCTTCATCCTCTCTGGCCTCCTTTCAGATCCCAGAACATGCCAATTTCTTCCCTCCTCAGGGCCTCTGCAATTGTCATTCTCACTGTCCAAAACACTGTGCTCCTTGCATGGCTGGGTCCTTGTCATCTTTCAAGTTTCACCAAGAAATCCCACCCCCACATGCCCCTGCTCTTTCTCAGTTTCATTAATCTGATTATTTCCTCATCACCAGTTGACATTTGCTTGTTTAACCTCCTATATTAGGGTTCTTACTCCCCTTGAATGTAAGCAGAATGGATACTTATCTCTACACCCTTGTGACAAGTGCCAGGCCTGGCACATAGTAAGTGTTCAATAAATAATTAAGGAAGGAAGGAATTAAGGGAAGAAAGAAAGTCTCAGACATTTTTACTGAATGCAATTATCCCCATGTATTTTGTTTCTCACACACACACACACACACACACACACACACACACCACACAAGCTGACCTGTTCACCACCTCTTCATCAGCCTCTACCTTAGTCAATGTTTTCACCCCATTCCTTAAGCACAGTGACCACTTCTTTCTTAAGCCCCAAACTTAAAAAACTCTCCTCAGTCTCTCTGACCATTTGCATCTTCTTTCTTTCAGTTACTATACTCAGGTCATTCCTCTAAAGAGACAGCTTTTCAGGTTAATCCAACCTCAAACTGTGGCCTGCAGGCACTGGTTTCTGT
>NW_007246680.1:616614-625765 GCF_000164805.1 Carlito syrichta | reverse complement strand
ACACACACACACACACACACACACACACACACACACACACCACCACCACCACCACCACCAGCAGTTCAGATGTGTGTTTATAGGATCTATTTACAAAGAGTTACCATGATAATAGCTTCTGTACCCTGATTATGCTCCCAGAGCACAGTCATTTTCTACTGAACCTAAAATGTGAGCCTAGAACTTTTCTCAAGGATATTCCTCTCCCAGGACACCGCTTAGTTTCTAATGATAGCATGTCTAAGCTTTACTCCCTTAGTCTTCCTAACAAGAAAGATAGCCTAGATTCAAAGTGAGAATCCTGCTATAGAACCAATAACTTTAGAGGGGCTTGCCACAAAAAGAGGTTAGCATAAAAAAACTAAACAGATATCATTAAAATAATTCACTTAAAAAACCTAAACAGTTGCACTATCTGTGACCACAGATGCCTTCTCACAGAAACGGGCAAAGGTCACCTAGCCAGGACCATCTAGCAGACCATCTGCATCTTCTCCATCCATACTGACTCCTTTTCCCCCTCCTCTTTCCTCTTTTGTTAAGTTCCACCTTGTTCTTATGGGGGCAGCTAAGAACATACAAGACACCTCTAAAGTGACTCAGTGTGTGGGTATTACTGTTTATTATATCTTTCATTCTTTATTGTTTTCCCTATAAATACTTGTAAATGCCATTTCTTACTGCCTTCAGGGCATGAACATGCTCTTGGAAATATGCTCCCTGCCTCAATATTTTCTCACTAGATCCACCTGTTCTCAGTTCTGCCCACAAGGTCACTGCACGTAGCTGCCCACCATGAAATTGACCCACTTCTGCCATCTCAATTCCCTTCTTGACTAAATACCCATGAAGTGGGTAGGATAAATATTTCCTTCAGTACACCCACTATTCAGGAAGAGAGATTGAGATCTTTGAGACAGGACCACTAGGAAAACCATCCACAAGAGGAACACTCTGACCCTGGACTCCTTTGCTGCCTCCATTCAAAGCATCCCTCTCTGAGCATGGACTGTCTGCCTCTGCAGGTGCAGAACCAGCAGAAGAGCCACCTGTGTTTCCCTTTGCACTGTGTGAGGGCAACACTCTGGATGTGCACCTTCCATGGCCAAGACTTGAATTCACTGGCATAGCTGAAGACAGTGCTGAGAACAGGTGGCAGCAACCCACGTTTCCCACAACATTTATGGGGAAAATGAGGAAGACAGAAGGACTCTCTGAAGTCCCACTCAGTCTACACAGAAAAGAGTAGAATCTGTCCAGTTTAACTTTTTATCATTTTATGAACAAGTGATCTCAAAGCTGAAAAAGGCATTCAAAACAATCTAGACCAATTTTCTCAGTGGACCAAAGAGGCAAGACCTAGATTAGACAAATGGCAGGTCCAGGGCTGCATGCATAGTTGTGTTATAGCCAAGCTGGAATCCAATGCTGTCTGAGTTGGTTAATCTGTTACTATAACTGAATATCTGAGACTGGGTAATTTATAAAGAAAAAAATGTATTTCTCATAGTTCTGCAGCTGAGAAGTTCAGTGCCGAGGAGCTGCATCTGGTGAGGGTCTTCTTGGTGGTGGAGGTGCGCTGCAGAGTCCCCAGTGGTACAGGGTATCACATGGTAGGGGGTCTCACGAGAGATGGCTAAATGGTTTCTATAACAGACCCGCTTTCACGATAACTAACCCTCCCTCAATAATCCATTAATGCATTAAGTAATCAATTAATCCTGTAATACATAAATGGATGAATCCATTCATGAGAACAGAGTCCTCATGACCCAGTCACCTCCAAAAGATCTCACCTCCTAACTGTTGCACTCTGGACTGAGTTTCCAGCACACAAACTTTGGCAGGACACAATCAGACCATAGCAGATGCCCTGGCTCCTGTAACAACTACCATGTCATCTTTTTTTCCCCTCTCTGTCATCTCTCTTCATTTTAATAACTATCCTATTTCCATTCCTGGTGTTTCTGCTAGGGACTGAGAGTCCCCACCTCCTCCTAACCTCTTGAAAACTTTTATCTGGTCAGTGTGTGGCCAAATGATCCAAACTGAAATAATGAAATCTCTTTCTGAGAATTGCTATAGATATATGGATCATGAGAGGTGTGTTAGTCCAGGTAGGCCAAATGATGCAACAAACAACACTAAAATTGCAGAAGCTTAACACTATAGAGGGTTTTTGTTTGTGTTTGTTTTTGTTTCGCTCACCCAATGGTCCAATGTGGGTATTTACCAAGTGACCTTCTACATGATGAATCAAAAATCCAGACTCTTTTTATCCCCAGGGTCACAGCGTCCTTGCTGGATCCCCTGCAGCCTGCTGGCAGCTGGAGAAAAGGAGAGAAAGATATGAGGTGACGGTGAGGCGGGAGGGTAACATGCATCACTTCTGCCCACCTTCCATTAGTCAAAATCACCTCACATCTAGTTGCAGAGGAGGCTGGGGAGAATAGTCCAATTGTGTGCACAGCAGCAAAAGGAAGAGTTGAGGACAAGTGAACTAGTGGGAGTTACCAAGATCCATATACCTGCTATGTGGAAAAGGAGCTTGCTGGAAAATGAAACCAAAACTGCTAAGCAGGGCAAAAGGAGAGAACAAGAGAGATTTGAGAAACATTTTCTAAACCCCTGGATAAAGCCATGTCTGACATTGGACCAGCTCCTGCACCTATCATTTCAAAGCTTTCCTGTATTTGCCAAAATGTATTCTGCAGAATAATAATTCCATGAGATGGCAGGCAACAAGGTTTAAAGTTTAAATTAGTATCTGGAGCCGGGCTGGTGGCTGAGCTTGTAATCCTGCTCTTTGGAAGGCTGAGGTGAGTGGATTGCCTGAGCCTGCCAGTTCAAGACCCTCCTGGGCAACTTGGCGAGACCTCATCTCTACAATAAAATCAAAAAATTAGCCAGGTGTGGTAGTGCGCACCTGTAGTTCCAGCTACTTGGAAGGCTGAGGCGGAAGGATCGCTGGAGCCCAGCAAGTCGAGGCTGCGGTGGCCGGGAGCATGCCACTGCACTCCAGTCTGGGCAGAGTGAGACTCCAACTCAAAAAATAAAATAAAATAAAAATAAAAATAAATCGGGATCTGGATTGGTTCACACTTGTGCACAACTCTCAAATCCTCTTGGGCCCACTTCTTCCTCCAGCCATGGCTTGTGGAGTCCAGTTCCATGAGGCGTTGAACAGGCTCACCAGGCGCCAGCTGGCAATGTCGTATCGTGTCTCAAGTCCTGGAACCTGTCACTTCCTGCCTCTGGCTTCTCTGACCCTGCAGCCCAGTTCTTCCATGGGAACTGCTTAGCAACCATAGAAGGGTGGCCCAGAGTTGCAGGAAGTCACCACACGTGAAGACACCTTTGGCTAAGGCAATTCGGGAGCCAAGGGGGAAATTATCCACCTTTTGTCTCCTACAGGGACAATTCCAAGACACACTCAATAGGACTCCAGTCAGAGGCACAAATAATAATTCTCAAGATTTCACTCTGTCTTTCCAAAATGCCCAGCTTTTTCGTGTTTCAGTTTTATGTTCCAGCAGAAAGAAAGTCCCCAAAATCGAGCACCAGGTTTCTTCATGGTGCCCAACTTAGTGACATGTCATCCTTGTGTTGGCTTCCTCTTCTTCCTTTCCTCACTCCCCTTTGCCCCTTCCCTCTGGTTTCACACTTCCAAATGACTCTCCATACCCAGGTTTTGAGAACCCATACCCACCCAGGCAGATCCTTCACTAAAACAGGGAAACTTTAATATGTTAAAATTCACTGTGATTCCCCTAGAAGAAAAAATAGTATGTGCCATTGTCCTTTTTTTCTTTCTAGACACCTGTAGAACTAGAATAAATCACAGCACTGATTTTAATTCTCTATGATAGCATATCTAATTCACTATTTTTTTTTCAAGTTCCCCAATAAGATCAGAAGCACTGAGGGAGCAGGCATTGATCCATTGACAAACCCAACCTACCACTCAAGCACCCAGCACAAGACACAATAAATACTTGCAATTAGGTTAATTGAAGACTCACGGGTTGAATAAGCACTCAAATTTTGAACTATTTTTAATGATGCCTTAAATAGTGAAAATATTTTCAATTTTTATTTTACTCAATTGGAACAAAGTGAAATATCATATTTTAACTCTAAGCCTCTGTATCAACACACTGACTTTTTTTTCCTCTCCTTTCTTTGCTTTCCCTTCTACTCTCTCTGGCTTTTTCAGTCTCTCTCATTGCTTTCTCTTTCCTCATATTTTTTTCTTCTTTGCCTTGCATCCCTTTGTCTACTATTCTTTATCTCCACCTTGTAGTATTGTTTGTTGTTATTGTTTTGTTTCTTTGTTTTTGTTTAAAATTCAGAGGAAAAATTCCAGGGACAATGAGTCAGTAAATCAAAACTGTAAAACTGTGTTGACTCCCATGGTAAAGAAAGTAGTAAACTATAGGGAATTCCAAAATAGATGTATTTTTTGTGGGAAAATCATTACCATGTCTTCTACTCCCATAGCTTATGGTGCTAATTTGCCTGTATCATTCTTCAGTGTTTATAATTATCTTGGGCAAAGTATTTTTTAAAGGATGTTTTTCCTACCTCCCACCTCTTACTTCCCATGAACTCTGCTTTTTATGGAAGTTCTTGCTTAACTCAAAGACTGAAATTCCAGTGAGAAAGTAATAACGTATTTAGAAGAATAGTTGATGGTCAGCCCATCTTAGATTTAAGGATGTAGTTAAGGGCAGAGTCCTATAAATTTTTCTAATGTGTGCATTTATTAATAGTTAGCAAATTGCAATTATCAATCAAAATCAAAATGTTTGTGCTGGCTCCTTGAGCCCTGGGTGGTAGGAGTTTTTCCCATTCATTCACCTTTTATTTGTTTATACACACAGATAAAAAGCTTTAATATATGTAATATGTGACAAATTTATTATTATTATTATTATTATTATTATTATTGAGTTGGAGTCTCACTCTGTCACCCAGGCTGTAGTGCAGTGGCATGCTTACAGTCACTCTAGTCTTGACCTGCTGGGCTCAGGGGATTCTTCCACCTCAGCCTTTCCAGTAGCTAGAACTGCAGGTGCATGGCACCATGCCCGGATAATTTTTTTTCCTTATTGTAGAGATGAGGTCCCACCAAGTTGCCCAGGCTGGTCTCAAATCCACAGGCTCAGGCAATCCTTTCCCTTCAGCTTCTCAAAGTGCTGGGACTATAGGCATGTGTCACTGCGCCCAGCCAAAGTTGTAATTATTAAGAGTCACCATCTATTAAGAAATGACCTCTTGACTTCATACCTAGTCTTTTTTTATACATAATTGTGTTTGATTTTAGTTTCACAAAGATCCTGTAAGACAGTGATTGCTACTCATACTTTACAGGGAGATTAAATAACTTGCCCACCATCGCATAGCCAGTTAGGTGTCACAGGTGGGAGTCAGACCCTCCTTTGTCTTCATTCAAAACCAGCACTGACTGATATGAGAAGAATCAGAGATTTTTAAAGTTAAATGTCATAATATATGTGCCTAGCACACAAAAGATTCTCAGAAATGAATGTTGCTGGGATCATTATGATTATCATTATCACTCTTATTATTACTACATTATTATTATCATTACTCAAAGACTCTGACCCTTCAGACCTAATTTCCAGGACTTAGAAATACTTATGGTGTTAAAATAATAAGTACAACTTTAAATGCCTTAAACTAAGTAAAATGACAATAATCCAACAAGTTAATAAATACATTAAACTGCAGAATAAATGAATGAATTTAAATAGCAGCTATCTTTAAAAGGTTCTCCATTATTCACAGAATTTCACCTCCTTGATCTATCTTTCCATGAGCCATCTAGATGAGAAGTATATTTATTCCTACTAAACAGAAAATGTTGAAGATGGATAATTGAGTGAGTAAGCTATGATAAGGATAGCTGATAACAAGTTTCTAGAACATCAGGAATTGTGTTTCTTATTGTGCAAATCAAAGACCATATTCCCAATTCATGATGGACACACCCCACACTAATGTTTACAACAAAATGACAGGGAAATGAGGGCAGAAGGAAATCAACCTCTGCAAGCTATAAAACACTGAGCCACTTTACCTAGAAAGACTATGCAATTTTCCTTCTCTAGAAGTGCAATTTCCAAACTTCAATCTGTGTTCCATAAGCAAGTCAGCTACTCAGTATCTTGTTCAGAATGCTCTTTCCCACATTCACATGGTGCAGTCAGGTCCTGGGGCCAACCCACAGAAGTTTGTTAAAAGCACGATACAGCTAAAGGCACTGTAATCACAGTGATATGCGTACTACAGACAATGGGGAAGGGCAGCTGGATTCCAACCCAGGACAGAAAGAATGTGTCTTCTACCCTGTGGCCCTGGCAGCAGATGGAAGTCACCTTTCACCTCTTTCCTGTTAGCCAGGAAGTAGGAGCAGAGCCTGGGACAGTAGTTCTAGTGAAGAAAAGGCCAGAAGGATGATGAAGGACTCAATCAGGGATTCCAGATGAGAGCAGCTAGGAAAGGCTAGAAACTCTTGGAAATCACTGATGATACTTGTTATTCTGTATGGCTTCCTATTCCAAGTCCCCAGGGTTTCCTTCTTCCAAGGGCTTCTGATGGTATTTCCTCTTCTCCTTGTACATAGAGAAGACAGTGTCAGGTTTCTTTGCCCTTCTTTGAAATTCTCAAATGACCTTTCTAAGGTCTTTCACGGCATCTAATGTGAATTGCAGGTACTCTTAGGTGGGGCTCTAGAGTATAGTATGAGGACGAGTACAGTCAATTACAGCTATAAATAATGGACTTTTCCTTTTTCCTTGGCATTCTGCTAGCCATTCCCCCTTGTTTAGGTTACAACATGCCAAATTCCTTTGCAGGAATTGCCTCCTTTCTATGAATGAAGGTGTCCTGAGCTGCTCTGACCAAGGGGTGAGGCTGAGATTCAAGTCAGGCCTAATTTTTCCTGGGGACATTGATTCTTTAGCAAAGTGTTACAGAATGAGGGGAGGACAAGTAGCACCCCTAAAAACCTATGAGAAATTAATTCATTCATGCCTGCCTTTATTCAATAAATACTATTGAACACTATTACAGGAACTGGAGATTCCTGAATGAACAAATCAGACAAAAATTCCTACCCTTGTGAAGCTGACAGTTAGTATGAAGGGTGAGGGAAGCAAACAATAAAAGCAAAATAAATAAAGATGTAGTAGTGTAATAAGAATGGTAGAAAAACAGAGCAAGGAAGAGGGACAGGAAGGGAACGTGGAAGAGAACTGCAAACAGTTCTCACTGAGAAGGCGGTAGAGGAGACAGCTATGAGGCTCTCAGGGGAAGACAACTTACTGGCAGAGGAAATAAATGCAAAGGCCTGAGCAGAGTGGACCCAGCAAGGGCAAGGATGAGCAAAGAAGCCAAGGTGGTTGACTGCAGGCAATTATGGGGACAGAATGTATGGGACCTCTTAGACCATGGGAAGCACTCTGTTTTCTCCTCTGAACCTATCTCAGTCAGCTATTGCTTCCAAACAAACCACCAGAGACTCTCTGTGGCATACAACCATAAGCATTTATTTTGAGTACACACCTGCAGGTCATCTTAGAGCCAGACTTATCCAGGCTGAGCTCAAACGGGCTTCTCTGCATGGCCATTAGGCCCATGCCTGTTCCACATGTCTCTCTTTGAAAGGTGCAGACCACAGTCAGAAGAGCATCCCCAAGATGACTCTGCCTCCCAAAGACAACAAAGGCCGTAAATTCCTGCCTCTCCCGTGCGCACGCGAAACTTAAACTCACGTACAAACATTATCTCCCTATAGGAATGCTACCTCATAGTCTCCTCCAATAAGACTCAGACACTCAGCCCCTGCAAGGTTCATAAATATACCTTTCTCCCTGCATAACTCTCTCTCTCTCTCTTATTCCCTCTCTCTGTCCCGTCACTCTCTCGCCTTTTCTCTCTCTCTCTCTCTCTCTCTCTCTCTCTCTCTCTCTTTCCTTTTTTCTCTGTCCCCACCACTCTCTTGTTAGCTCTCTCTCTCTCCCTCTCTTACTTTCTCTCACACTCCCTCCCCCCCCCCTTTTGCTCTCTCTCTCTCTGTCCCCGCCACTCTCTTACTCTCTTGCTCTCTTTCTCTCTCGGTCTCTCTCTCTTTTCTCTCTCTCGTCCTTCCTCGGTTACAGTCCCGTCGTGTAACTGCCCCTTTAATAAATCTCTCAGTCCAGATGGCCTGGAGTCGTTACTGGGCGCCCCCAAAATTTCTTTCACTCTTCCTCAAACAACTGAGCTCGATGGGACAGGTTCTTCTCGCAGCAATAGCAGGGTTTGGAAGGTGAGTGGAAATGCATGATAATGTTTAAGGTTTTCACTCACAGCTGGGACAGTCATTTCATACCACTTAGGTCCACTTGCTCAAAGCAAGGATATGGCCCAGTCAAAGTCAAGGAATGGGGCAGGAGACTTTGCCTCTAGTGGAAGGGACTACAAAGTCATATGGCATGGGTAGGGCTGGGGAATTGGAATTGATATCTCATCTACCAGAGAGCCATCGAAGGTTCTTAGCAGAAGAGACACCAAATCCAGTTTTCATTTAACAACATCAGTCCGGCTGGTGTGTTGGAAACAGACTGTAAGAGAGCCAAAGCAGACCCTGGGAGGCCAGTTAGAAGATTCTGCACTATGCCACATGAAATATCATGGTAGAATACAGCAGAGGGATAGCAAAGATGTTAATAAGAAGTAGGAAATTCTGGAAATATTTTGAAAGTAGAGTCAAAGGACTTGCTGACGAATTGAACGTGACACATGATTTAAAGTTTCTGATTAGGCAACTATAGAAATAGAGCTGTCATTTTTGACATAAAATGAAAGTAGGAAGAGGGTGTTGGAAGAAAGAGAAAATGGGGAGTCTGAATTTGAGACATGTTAAATTCAAAAGATCCATTCAACATTCAAGTAGAGATACAGAGATAAAAATAGGTCATTGGATATGAGGCTGAAATTCAGGAGTGAGGGCTAGACTAGAAATATAAATTTTAGATTCATTGACATGTAAACGGTTTGTTCATTTTTTTATTACTCCATAACTAAATGCCATAAACTGAGCTTCTTTTTTTTTTCTTTTTTTTGAGTTGGAGTCTCACTCTGT
>NW_007246680.1:571887-616594 GCF_000164805.1 Carlito syrichta | reverse complement strand
GGTCTTGAACCCGCAGGCTCAGGCAATCTACTCACCTCAGCCTCCCAAAGGCACGGGATTACAGGCTGAACCACCGAGCCCGGTTTAAACTGAGCTTCTTAAAACAATACCCATTATCTCACAATTCTGAAGGTCAGAAGCCTGGACACAGAGTAGCTCGGGCTCTCACAGGCTAAAATCAAGGTGTCAGCAGGAGTTGCAAGGAGACTTTGGTCTTCCAAGCTCACTGGTTGGTGGCTGGGATCAGTTCCTTGTGACCGTAGGACTGAGGTCCCCATTTTCTTGCTGGCTATTGTTCAGGAGTCCCTTTTAGCTCCCAGAAGCTGCCCACAGTTTCCTCCCTTGTGGTCTTCTTTACAAGATGACAATTTTCTTCTTCAAGCCCAGTAAGAAAATCTCTCATAAAATCTTTCACTCCAGGAAGGACCCAGGCCCTCTTTTTGGAACTCAGCTGATCAGATTAGGTAACCCCAGGATAATCACCCTTTTGATAAACTCAAAATCAACTGTGAGTAACCTAATCACAGAAGTGACACCCCATTATATTCATAGTCCCACCCACAATCAAGGGAAGGAGATTACATAGGGAATGGAAATACCAAGGTACATTTTAGAATTCTGATACTATAGATAGTTATTTAAAATCTTGGAATTCATGCTTCTTTTTAAGTTACTTACAACCAACAAACACCAACGAATTCACTCTTGGTTAAGTCTTATTCTTACCAAGGTTTGAAAACCAACAACTCAAACCAACAGAGTAAGATTAAAGATGCAAATAAATGATAATGAGTTTCTGTAAGCAAAATTTAGAAACAAGATTTAACTACATTTCAAGGAAATTCCATCTAAATGATTCTCTTGTTATTTACTTAATGGAAAGCACAGAACCCCTGAGCATAGAATGTGGGAACACAGCAGAATAGTGTTCCAAAGTTTTCTTCAAAAGACTCATTTCTTTTGCTTCTAAATCAGTGATATTATGTGTCTCTCTTTCAGTTTCTGTTTTCTGCTTGAGTGTGGTGGCTAGAGAAGCAAGGTGAAAGTGCAACAAATAGAGGATGTGATCAATGTAGACAGATGCATGTAACCAGTTGCCTCCACCTTGTTCCCAGATAAACAATTCTGGCTGCTTGCCCTGGCTGTCAATCAAAGAGGAAACGCAGAAACTGGGAGAAAAAGGAGTTTAATCATCTGTAAACAGGCCACAGGGAGTGGGCAGGTTGATATTGAGATTTGCTCAAAGCAACACAAACTTATTCTGGTATTTATACCCAAAATTCATAGCCCTTCACAAAATTCATAGCCCTGAGTCAAAATGAAGAAGTCTGTGTGCAGCTTTGCATGACTCAAGATATCCTGATCACGTTAACATTTTCTGGTATGTGACCACTGACATGACTTGAAGTCCCCTGGCCATGCTGACATTTTCAGATAACATTCTGGAATTTGTAATATAGGCTTATGGAAAGTTGCAACACTAAAAGAAGGAACAGAAAGTGACAATAAAAGAAAAAAAATCTGCTACTACTTATTTTTTTCTCTTTTAAAAAAATATTTATTTATAGATACAGGGTCTTACTATGTTGCCCAGGCTGGTCTCAAACTCCAGGGCTCAAGCAATCCTCTTGCCTTGGCCCACTGATTACTTGGGATTACAGATACATGTCACTGCACCTGGGTCATAGTTTCTTTCTTCTTCTTTTTTTTTTAATCTGCTACTTTTAACAAGCTATCGTGGTACATTTAGATATACAACTTTGAATTAAACATATGAAAAGTAAGAAACTCCATTCCCAGAGCCTTGGCCTATAACATTCCCCACTGTCAGTTGCACCCATGATTTCCATCATGAGGTGGCTGACGCCTTTTGTTTGAACATTTGAATAGCCCCCTTCCTCTGTTTTTTGGCCTTGTGTACAGCCTTGACCATATGCCCAAGGGCTTTAGTTATATAATATACACAGCATTTGAACAATATATCTAGCAGTAACCCACATATTAAAACATTTATTATTAATTTACCTATACCAGAAAAGATATTTTTCAAGCCAAAGAGGATTAATGAAGACAAGTTAGAAAACCAGTTCAAAGTTTCATCAAAAACTCCATTTAAAAGGGAGTCTGATGATCTAATGTCCACTGTAAGTGACTTGCTGTCTGATTTTCTGTTGTTGCTTTTCACTTGTGTGAATGTGTTATAATAAGAACAACAAGGAGAATTAATTGTCATACAAACTTCACCCTGCTCACTTAAAATATAATCAAAAGTCATCCTATTGTGTAAAACCATTTTAGCTAAAGAATCTAAGTTTGCAAATTACTTGAGGATTTTTCAGTTCCATTAGCAATAAGTATAAGTTTCTTAGATAATTTTTTTAGTACATGCTGGTGGGCCACAACTCCCCACCATGGCAACAAGACATAAGTCATAAAATACCCATTTCATTTGGGTTTCCTCCCAGGAGATCTTGACAATATTAACAGAACAATTTTAGGGTGCTAGTCCAATGTACAGTTTCTGAATCATTGTGGCTAGATACCGGAGTGACCATCATTGCAACGAAGCATTGTTACTGGTCTTCTCTGTTCCATAGACAGTTTAGGGCCCATGAGATGCCATCTGTCCTACACACAAAAGTATAACATTTTGGTGCACAATATATGATGTAAAGTCCAGAGCTGGAGTGCAGCTTTTATTGTCCACATAGGTAAAGAACCATTTACCAAAGCTTCTTCCTCCTCACTGTCCTCCTTAAACACAAATAGTGGATATCACTGGACATCTTGTAAGTGTGGCAGTAAGGTATAACCATGGGCTGGGGAAAAGTAGATTTCTTGTATGTCAACATCAGTGTGAACTGGCACTATGAAGCAAAGCCAAGCAGGATGATTCAGCATGGAGGCAATTCACACACAGTAGCTGACATGCCTCCATAGGTACCATCCATTAACTTGTGCAAGTAAAGGTCTGGGAGTACAAGGGAGAACTAAAGAGAAGTTAGTTACAGGCAACACCATATAGGGTCTCCATGGCTATTCCCAGACCGTGGCCTTGGATGGCATATCCTTGCAGACAGAAAGCCTGGTAGAATTGGTGGTACTTTGAGGTATTCTGACCTAAAGTATTATTTTTCCATCTATAGGCAGTTTCTATGTATCTTATGAGGAAGAACATTTGAACAAATGTTTTAAATCTGAAACTGGTTCAGAAATCCATTTTTCTGGTGCTGTTGGCTCTGGAAACTGATGATGTGGATCCTGGAATGAATGGGTTATAATTCTTCACTCTGGAGTGATGTACCCAAGTTTTGGCTCCAGCTAGATTCAGAGACATGGAGGTTGTAAGCAGAACATCATATGATCCCTTCCACCTTTCCAGTAGTTGCTGAGTAGTTGCTTCTTTCCAGTCTTTTAGCATCACCTGATCCCCAGGCCAGAAAGGATATCAGAGTACTGTATCATCCAAGAACTCCTAGAAAAAGCAAGCTAGACCCTGAGTAGTACAATACACAGTGCCTGATTTCATTTGAGTTGAGTCTCCTGGCAAATTTCTACAACTGTGGTCTTTAAAGTATGATTTATTATTTTAGTCTGTCCAGAAGACTGGGGGAGTAAAACATTTCTGAGGCCTTCTCAGTTTGACAGGGGAAGGCTTCCACCCTGCCAGAAAATGTATCTACAGACGCATCCACAGATGAGCAGGTATCTGAATCCTTCCGGGCCTGAGGGCATATGGATAAAATTCACTTGCCAGTTCTGCAGAGGAAACTCTCCATATTCCTGTTGTTCCTGGGAACTTGGTCTGTGGTTGCTGGGTTAATTTAGGAACAAAGGTAACAATGTTCAATAAGTTGTTTCAGACACATTAAGAACAGACACAGAAACAAAGAGCATTTCCAAAAGACATTGTTCTGAATCAGTATTTTTAAGTAAACAATTAAAGGCTCAGAGTATTTCCCCTTGCTCCCACATGAATATATAACCCTCAGGGGCACATTCAAATGGGACAGAAGCCATTTACCAAAGGTGTTCCAGTTTCTTCAGTTTGTCTTTTTTTATCTGTTACATTATGCTAGTCCAGAGTCAGTTTGGAAAACAAACTCTCAGTACATAGGGTAATAGTGTAATAAAACACCATCTGATGAGTTCTTGTTAGGTATGACTCTTCATGCCTCTTAGTTAGGAATTTGGTAAGAAAAAAGGTCACAATTTAGTCCTTAAGTTTCCCCTATTGGCTAAACATCATTCTTTAGAAAGCACGTGTAGTTCATTAAATGGCAGGAGCTCCCAAGTTGCTAGGAAATCTCATTCCTAGGGTTGTCTATTCTGTTTACCTGGCAAGTTCCCATGGAGCTAAGAGGCATATTCTTAGAATTATGCATTTTATGGCAATAGTTTCCACATAAGTGATTTTAGGTAATGGGAGAAGGACATGGTTTGACCCGATTTTATAGCCAATTTTTAAGGGAAAGAGGGAATCAGGCCTAGAGTTCGACCTGAAGAAAAAAAAAAAAAGTCCCGAATCATATTACAAGCTACCATGATCCAGGTCCTTGATTTTATTCTTTCCTTTTCCTGTATCTGGCATAACATTTACAAGTGACACATAAAGATAACGTAGCGATGAGTATAAAGATGAGAGTTATTTCAGAGTTAATGAGGACTGGCCTGGAGGATGTCTGTCTTAGTTGTTGCTCTGGAAGCCTGTCAGACCCCAGGTGCCTTCTTAAATGGCAGGTGGTGTCAGTCGGCCAACTCGAAATTCAGGTGTGGTTAGAAACGTGGTCCAGCACTCAGCCTCAGTGTGAAATGTGACTCTAACTCAATTCCCCCAAACTTTGCAACATGAGTCAGTCAAAAGCACCCAGCAAGATCCTATAATTGATTACAAATTGAAAACAATAATTGTGAATGACAAGAACTCTCAAGACAGCCACCATCAAAAGGACAACCAACAAGAAAACCTGGCTGTTCTGTAGCATTCAACAACATACTCATTATTACCATCATCAATAACATGTACTAAAGCATATCAGAATTATAGAAATGCCATACAATTTTGGATACAGCTTAAAGAAAGTTAAACATTCTTTTATTCAACAGTGTTTCGTATATAATTCTAACATGTTAAACAAGCTGAATATGTCTTTCTTAGACTTCAGGAAACCTAATATTTAAAAAAAAAATTAAGAAGGTCAGAATGACTGAATTTAGAACCTTAAATTTTGATATTTGAAGGTTTATCAAATATCAAAGGTTTTTAAAGCATGGTATTATAATATAGGATCACAAGTCATTGTAAAGTACTCATTTATTTAGCCAAGATGATGATTCAAAAATTTCTAAAGCTAAAATCTTTACTCTTTGGAAGAGGATAATTTTTCTTTTTAAACAGTAAGAACCAAAAAGACAGGTAAGCGTAAGCTGAATCTGTTTTTTGACTCTATATATATGTTTGTCAACTTACTTAAAAGGTAAATAGAATCCTTTGTTATCTCATGGAACGACAAGAAAACCTTGTTTGAAAGAGAAAATTAAATTTTATCTTTTCATTCATGTATCATTAACATCAATGCAAATTTTAATAAAACCTTATAAACAAATCTATACAATTTTAATCAGTTTGGCCATAACGTAAAATCTTTATAAACTTAGAATAACAGGGTTCTCTTGAAGCATTAGTCTGTTCTCTAACAGAGAGTTACATTAATGTTTAATTTGTAGACAATTCTGAATTAATTTTACCTCTCAAAAATTAGACCTGGGGCAACCCCTTCAGGCCCCCTCCCATGGTGGGAGCTTTTCTGTCCTCTCAATAAATCCTGCTTTTTCACTTAAAAAAAAAAATTAGCCCTTATCATCTTCCATAACCACCTCTTCCATAATATTTCCTGGGCATAGAGAGATTGTGTAACTTTAATTTTTGGCTCTATGTCTCATAAAAACAGTTCATATTGATTATCACCTATTCCTGGGCCTGAAGATGGGTCCCTGACAGGTGGGCTTTAGCAAGAGTAACTGGGATTTTGTTGTTGTTGTTGTTGTTGTTGGAGTCTCACTCCCTCGTCCAAAATGGAGTGCAGTAGCACGCTCTCAGCCACCGCAGCCTCAACCTGCTGGGCTCCAGCAATTGTTCCGCCTCAGCCTTCCAAGTAGCCAGAACTACAGGTGCACATTACCACGCCCAGCTAATTTTTGATTTATTGTAGAGACGAGGTCTCGCCAAGTTGCCCAGGTGAGTCTCTAACCCGCGGGCTCAGGCAATCCACTCACCTCGGTCTCCCAAGGTGCTGGGATTACAGGCTGAGCCACTGAGCCTAGCAAGAGTAACTGTTTTTATTAGTCCCAGGAGTCAAATCTCTGTAATTTAACAGCACAAAGATTAGTTAATAGAACATAGATTAAAGATGTAAAAGGCCAGAACATTAAAATTACAGATTACTGTAAAAATTATAGTTATTCATTTAACCAAAATGATAAACCTTAAAAGCAATACCAAAAGTTACATGCATATAAAAACTTTCAATCTTTTTAAAGCTTGGTTTTCCTAAGTAATCAAAAACCTTTCAAGATAAATCATTTTAACATCAGGCCATAACAACAGTTAGAATTGGAGAAAAAAGTAATAGGAGCTGATGAAACAATTGAAAGAGACAGTTATTATCTCAGGCCCTCTCAAGGGGAGAAAAAACTGAAAGAAGCAAGACCTCATAAATGCTGAACTTCCGAAACTCAAGTTTGAAAAGTTTTTTAGAAGGAAACAAGTTATAGAATTTAAAAAAAAAAAAAAAAAACCTCTTGTAATTTTATTAAGAGCAAATTAATGCCCTAAGGAAATCTTGTTTTAGTATAGGGGAACAAAATTTAGAAAGACTAATATAAATAATTTTCTTTTAATTATAACCAGCTTAATCACTTACAAAATTCCTTTCATAAGTTTCACCTAACGAACTTTATCATGACTTACACAGACCATCTGCAACATTTTTGGACTTTCTGTTTTGCCCTATACTTTCCTCTTTCCTAAATCAACAATCATTCTGCTTCAGGAAAAAAAAATTATTACGTAAAATCTTTTCACATACAAAATGATTATCGTTCTTTATAACCTTTCTTACCAAAAATCATTTTTATACCCATAACTTTCTTTATATCTCTCTCTCCTACTTACTGATTTCTTTCTATGTTCTCTATAAATAAACTCTAAATAACCGCTAGATTACATAAAATAACCTTAAATTCTAGGGAAAACCTAGGTTGCAAGAAATCTTGAACTGTTAGATATCACTATTTTATGCAAGACCCACTCCACAATTTTTAGAAACATTTCCCCATATTATAATCCTTTCTTAATTGAAAGTGACCTAGACATTCAATGAGCTTCCAAAAAAAGTTATGATTTCAAATTAAATTAAAAGTTTACTTACATGCACTTATTTTGTCTACTTAATTCATTTTTAACAGTTTACTTGGATTATTTATGAAGACTTAGACATTAGACAAAGTTAGTCATCTTTTTAAGTTATTTTCTGGTTAATAATTTTCAAAGCCTGAGATCATCAGGTGTCACCTAAGTAAGAACTTTAAAGTTAAATACATGAACATTTTACAACTCAGAAATTCAGCTGTTTTCATTGAAATAACAATCTTAAATTAATTTTACTTGTCAAAAAACACATTTATACAAAGATCATTCTGGTCTTGGCAAGGTTTATAGTCTTATAGGCCTCATGTCAAACCATATACTTTAAAATATCTAGCAGAGGCAAATGTAAAACTTATCTCATTGGTAGACTCAGACAGGGATATATACTGATATTTTTGGAGACTTAAAAAATTTTATCAATAATTTTAAAACCACTTTTTTATTGAATATTTATTTAAGTCACATAAACTTGAGAAAGTATTTGAACTTACTCGATTAATTTATTAGCACTCTTTTATTTATATGCTAATTTATTAGTATTCTAGATACAACACATAATATATACCTTTATGTAAATACATTTAAACATATATACCTACACATAAACAGAGATTAATTAACTTTTACTTCTGAATTTTAGCCATGAAATAGCAATAAACTCACCATTTCACAAAAGATGCTTGAAGCCAAATTATATCTCTGGCAAACTTGGAACCTGTTTGTAAGACTAAACTTTGTTTGCCCTGATAGGTAATCCGATAAAGGGTCTGGACCAAAATTGGGGTAAAGTAATTTCCATGGCCTTTTAATTTTTAAAACTTCATTTTTCGCTCCTTTTCAGTTTTATATGCATTTTCAATGTTTACAATTTAGTTAGAACCAGCTGAACTATATAAGGAAAACAAAATCTTCATGTAACTTTGAAATAATGAGTTTTATTTCAATACCAGTAGCTTAATAATAGCAATTTCAAAGCAGGCAGAAAAGAAAAGAGAGAAAAAGATAGCTTTAGAAGACGTTATTTAGCCCTATAGCTGTAGGTTAACCATTTGAGCTTCGGATTTTCTTTGCTATAATTTGCCCATTGTTTTAAGATGTGCACACAAAAATTGGCTGCTTTGCAACCACTGATGTGAATTCACGTCATTCCAAATTCTGATCCTGGTTGCCGTTGATGTGAATTTATGTCTTTGCAAATCCTGTTTCTGAATGCTGCAATGTTGTCATATGTATATGTATGTGTTATTATATTTTGCTTGAAAATGAATAGTCAGGCAAAGAGAGAGAAAGTTAGTTGATATGATTTTCTGATATCGACTGTGCAATGTTATTGATGTACATAGTTGTTAAAAATTGCAAGTTGGTCATTATTTTGTTGCAAATAGTGTTGTATGGTTGTATTTTGATATTTCAGGGCTTTCTTACTTCAATATTAGAGATAATTTACAATAATTATGGAAAATGAAGAAATATATGCTGATGGGATTTCTGAGGTCAAAGGTGAATCCAGTGAACTTATTAGTGATAGTGAGACAAATAATAATGTAATGAAGCAATGTAAATGAAAAAATATAATGCAGATAATCTATGACAGTGAACGTAGTACTGATGAGAACAAATCAGACATTGACCGGACAAAAGATGATCCAAAAAGAAACTTAGAAGTGTTATTGGTAATCCAGGTGTCAAGGTATTTCCAAATGATCCTCAAAGTATAAGTGAAATTGTCAGACTATTTATTGGAAATGATTTCATAGAAATGATCACAACAGGTATTATGATCAGATGTACCACATACATAAATGCCCAAATAAATCAAAAGTAGAGCAATACTAAGTGCCCAAGATTTAAAGTTTTCTAGCATTAAATATTTTGATGAGACAAGTGAAGAAAACCACAATACATGATTATTGATCAACACATCTGTCAGTTGTGATGCCCTTCTTTTCAAAAATATTGACACAAAATAGATTCCTACAAAAGGCTGCAGTTTTTGCATTTTTCTATTAATGCAGAAATGCAGTCAAATGCAAGCAGATTATGCAAAATTGAAACTGTAATTAATTATGTTTTAAATAAGGTCAATACTGTATACAAACCTGAACAAAAACTCTCCTTGGATGAATCCATGATACTGCATCATGGAAAACTGTCTTTTCAGTTTATAAACCAAACAAAAATACAAAGTATAGATTGCCAGTCAGAGTGGTATCTGAGACAAATACTGGCTATGTCTATAACTTTCAGCTGTATTGTGAAAAAGGAGACAATTTAGAAAAGACCATTTCACTTGTGCTTAATTACAGACGTTCGTGGCAACTAGCTTCAGATTTTTTTTATTTGTACCCACTCTCAGTGTTAGAAAAGTGAAAAATTTGCCAGTCACAAATGTGTTTATATCTAACCAACTGAGGTCTTAGAAAACCTGGCATACCTTTGAACTTCTCTCAAACATAAACAGTGAAACCAAATGATATCCCCAAAATACAATCAAGTTACATCCATCTTCCCTAGTGCCTGCAAATGACTATTAAAAGCCCAAAGGGAAGGGAGTTAAACTCCTGGCTTACAGTCTATGCTAACTTACCCACAAGTGTATCCACTTCCACTCTCCGTTTGATAATAAAGGGACTTCAGCCGTGGTTGATGGGGACGTGTCTTGGAAAGTCCTTGCAGCAAAAGGGCTCTGGCAGCTGCTGGTAGTTTCCACGGGACAGCCCAACCCAAACCAGCCAGCTGAAAGCAGCAATGTCCTGGCAGAGTCACCAAATTTGTTCCCAGATAAACTATTCTGGGTGCTTTCCCTCGTTGTCAATCAAAAAGAGAGGCAGAAGCTGGAAGTTGAATAATCTGTAACCAGGCTACAAGGAGTGGGCAGATATTGATACTGAAATCTGTTCAAAGTAACACAAACTTATTCTGGTATTTACACCCCAAATTCATAGGCTTTCACTCACCCTGAGTCAAAATGAAGAAGTCCACATGCAGTTTTTGCATGACTCAAGATCTCCTGATCACATTAACATTTTCTGGTACATAACCACTGGCATGACTTGAAGTCTCCTGATCATGCTAACGTTTTTAGATAGCATCCTGGAACCTATAACATAGGTTTATGGAAAGTTGCAACACATAGAGATGAAATGGAAAGTTACAACAATTAAAGGGAAAAAACTGCTACTTTTAACAAGCTGTTTTGGTACTTTTTAGATACACAACTTTGAATTAAACATACAAAAAGTAAGAAACTCTGTTCCTGGAACCTTGGCCTGTAACAATGGTCCCCAACCTTTCTGGCATCAGAACTGGTTTTGTGGAAGACAGTTCCACAAACTGGGTGTGGGAGATCATCAGGCATTAGATTCTTATAAGGAGTGTGCAACCTGGAACTCTTGCATGTGCAGTTCAAAATAAGGTTCATGCTCCTATGAGAATCTAATGCCACTGCTTTTTTGACAGGAAGTAGAGCCTGGTCACCCACCACTCACCTCCTGCTGTGTGGCCCAGTTCTTAACAGGCCTTGGATCAGTACCAGTCTGTGGTCCAAGGGTTGGGAACCCCTGATCTATAATAACCTCGTCCCTACCTTCTGAAAACTTTGCTTTTAAAAGGACAGTAGAGGCCGGGCTCGGTGGCTCAGCCTGTAATCCCAGCACTTTGGGAGGCTGAGGCGAGTGGATTTCCTGAGCTTGCAGGTTCAAGACCAGACCGGGAAACTTGGCGAGACCTCATCTCTACAGTAAGTCAAAAAATTAGCTGGACATGGCAGTGCATACCTATAGTTCCAGCTACTTGGAAAGCTGAGGCAGAAGGATTGCCAAAGCCCAATGGGTAGATGCTGGGATGGCCATGAGCATGCCACTGCACTCCAGCCTGGGTGACAGAGTGAGACTCCAACTCAAGAAAAAAAAAAAGGACAGTAGAGTACAGTAACAGAAGAATAGGATTTCATGAAAGATAAATCTGGTTTTGAAAACTAATGCTTCCATTCACCAGCTGTGCAACTTTGTACTCATTACCTAACTTTTTCTGCATCTCCTTTTTCTCATCTGTCAAATGCAATCATATTACCTTTCTCCCTGTGTTATTGAAAGGATTAAATGAGATCATGACTATAAATGCATTTATATCATGTGCTAAGCAACAGTTTTGATGACTATTGCTGTGGCTGTTGTGCCTGTTATTTTCTTTGAAATGGGAACTGTCTCTCAGTATTGCTAAACACACACAGATCAGAAAACTTAAAACAGAAAAACTGTTAATAGCAAGAGGTAGCAGTGCAACTTGTGCCTGTCCTTTACCCCAATCATAACTTGCTGATATTATCTGGTCCTCATCTAAGCTTCACTTTGGGTGGGACAGAATATTAACAAGTGGAGGAAGAAAGAAACCTGTGCTACATAAATGCACGAAGAAGTGAGGTAGGAACTGTGAAGCCTATAAAAAGTAAAAGCAAACTCGAACATTCAAAATCTTTTCTTACGTGAATGCAAATTTGGAACAATTGTACAATTTATGATGTTGCTCCAGTTAGTAAGTTCCCTTGGATCAATACAGAAAAACACCACTTAAGATATGCATGCTGTGGTGTCTGTTCCCTTGAACATGATTTTGCAACAAAAAAATACCGTATGACAACTGAATGTTGTATGGTTAAGCTTTGTAGATGTTTTTCCACACTTATATATACTATATCTCTATCTTCTGGAATATTTAAAATTTTTATATCACTTTCTGCATATGAACAATTAAGATTTGTCCCAAATTCTGCTATTAATTTTTCTCAATGAATCTTACAGTTCTACTAGTGAAACTAATCAAATGTACCCAACATTACACAGTTTATTTTAACATTCCTTGATCCCAAGGATTCTCTTCATTCTAAAAGTTAAAAAATGAATAAGTATAATGTTCCCTCTGAGAAGCCCTCTTATTCATTAATGCTTTAAACAAATCAACTACCATCTGATTATAAAAGATATAATTTATGTATATATGAAACTCACTCTATCATTTTTCTTAGGTATAGACACCCCAGAACCCACATGTCTCCCATACCAGGGGATTTGAAGACATCACAAGCAACAGAAAAGAGCCAGAGGTGTAGGACAAAGATGATTGAAAGTTATCTTGACCTAATAGTCCCTGGTTGACATATTCTAATCCTTGACCATATTTCACCCTAGCTAAGTTACAATTTTTGTAAGACAGAATATAAAACAATTGTATCTTCACTAAAGCAGGGAGAAGGGAATTTTGATGATCAAAAATGTAAATGTACAGTGAGACAAAAGATTAAAAGGATATTTGACTTATGAATGTGTAACCTCTACTTCCCATTTCAATTTGTAAAGGCTTAGGGGAAGAATGAAAAGTAAAGAACTTATATGAAAGGATCAAACTATTATGTAATTTATCCATATTTTGTTCTTGATAGTCAACAAATAAACATAAGAGGTGGACCAAATCAGCTGCATTTACTGATTTAATACATTCAGTGGTACTCTAGGGCCTCCATGAAATAACTAATTGTGCTTACTAAGAAATGCCTAAATTAACTCAAAGATGGGAGAAAAACTTGAGAGTTTAGAAAATTATTCTTGTACTCTCAACATTTACATATATATTTATTTCTTTTCCTCTTCTCCCTTTTTTTTCTTTCTCTTATATTTATGGTACGACATCAACAGTCTCATAGGTGTGGTTAGAAACTAAAGAGCTTATTTACCCTTAGTTCATATTATTTAGGATTACTGATACCTGTTCTATAGTTTCATCACATTTCCTGGGAATTGCTTAAGATCCACTAAGTTCATGATTGTGTAGAATTCATTCAACTGAATTTTCTTTGACTCAGATGCAGAAATTGCCTCCAGTTGTTGACCCAGGGTATTCATACCTCAAAACCAACAGGAAGTCTAGTGAAGTAATAAAGAAGAGGGAGCAGATAAGGAAGGGGGATTAGATGCCAAGAAGTAATGCCCTTTACATGGTAAGAGAAATCTAGCAACCACAAACTGATAAGGAAGTCCCTGGGGCTGCCTTCCCAAAGAGATGCCAATTCAGAATCAGATGCTGATTCTGAAGTTAGAGGAAGCCGCTTCCTGCCAGGGAAAGGTGGAGGCCAATGGAAAGGTGGAAAGGTGGTGTGGGGTAGTTGAGGCAGCAAAGTTCTCCAAGTCCAAAATCTAGCATTGGATCTATATTTGATACTACAAACTGTGTGGCTCTATGCCATTCATTTCACCTCCCTGAGTCTTAGTTACTCATCAGTGTGGATCATAAAAATTTACTCCAGAGAATTGTTCTAAGTCTCAAATGAAATCAGTTAGTGGCAGCCCTGCATAAAGTAGAAAGTTAATTATAAATGTTAATGTTAGTAATCCTTTTATTATTTGCTGGACTCATGGCCCAACCTTATGATCTTTGCCTGGAAACACAGGATAGGTCTCTGCATCAATAGAGTACAATGTAGAGGTGTTCGAGGAAAATTTCAAAACAGGTTCCTTTAGCTCTACTGTGGGGGAAAAAAAGCATCCTATTTCTAGACTACTTGGAGAAAGTGCTGACTGTCAAGACTATTACAGAGTATAAAAAACTTACTTTTTGGTGTTTCTATCCCCCTTATGTCCCATCCTATACAGTCCTTTTGTGGGAAACATTTTCCTTTTTTCTCCTTTTTTTCTTCTATTTATTCTCCTTTACTCAAAACCTGATGCCAAAAAATAGTACTAATAAATCAACCGTATTCGTTACATTAGATTTTTTAATCTAAGGAGTTTAAACAATGCAGAATGTATGACTCACTTATCTGAAAGTCTTGTTCAGAGACTGGACAATGTCATGAAACACTCAGGTTCATTCTATCTCTGCTCTACTAAACACAATGTCAGCTTTGTCCTAAGGTTGTTTTCCATGTGGTTAAAGGATAGTTGCACGTATTTCTCAAGGCCCTATGCTTCCTCATTCATGTCCAAGTGACTGGGGAGGGGGGAGAAGGGAAGAGGACGATGCTTTCCCTCGGCCATTGAATTATAGCCTCTCTTCTGTCTGATTGGATCAGCATGTCATTTGCTCCTGGCTGTCATACATGGAATGCCTTGCGCCAATGAGGTCTTGAATGAGTCACTGATAAAGGCAAGGTTACCATGATCGGCTGAAACCAATCCGGGACCCTTTCTCCCTGGATCTGAGTCAATCTTCAATCCCCTTGCTGCTAAACACAGGTGAACAGTGAAATGCAGTCAACCACAATACCAAAGGAAAATATTATTGATGAGACTCTTGTGTCACTTCTCCCAAAGATATCTGCATTTTGTCAAAGGAAGAAATAAGACAAAAGGAATGAATCACTAAAATGTATTTCTGAGACCTGATTGGAAAACCTCCCTTGATGACTCTAATATATCCTGGAGATGAGAAAAGGGAATTAGGAGGCA
This sequence comes from Carlito syrichta, assembly GCF_000164805.1. Classification (NCBI taxonomy): domain Eukaryota; kingdom Metazoa; phylum Chordata; class Mammalia; order Primates; family Tarsiidae; genus Carlito; species Carlito syrichta. The sequence continues at coordinate 601,726 of NW_007246680.1, read as the reverse complement.
AGGAGACTTCTCAAAGTTGGTGTGAGGGAAGGAAATGTCCTGAAATATAGATCAGCACAAGAGGAGCTTTATCTTAGAAACTGTTGTTAGGTGTGCAAGACCTAGAAGGAGAGAGAATAATTTGGGGAAGAGGAAAAAGTAGAAGAACTTGGAAATCATATCAAGGCTGAAAAGTGACAAAATGAAGACAAGACAAAGGTGCTGATGTTAATCAAATATAGAGTTAGGGATCTGCCAGTAAGATCAGAAAGTTTGGAATTAAGTCAGAAAGAGCTGGGCATGAGGTCTTTAGAGAAAGCCTGGAAGTAGTAGCACATTCTTAGAGAAGCCACTGAGAAGACTTAACCAATTCTGAGGTAGTATTTATAACTACCAAGTGAGGAAGGAGTACGTTCTTTTTTGCCTTGACTCCAAAGTGATTTTATTTATTCCTATCTTACTTTGTGAGTATGTATAACTCAACAAACAGAATGAATTATCTCTACCAAGATAATACCCTTTATAAATATACAGTGTTTCACTGAAGCAGAAATCATGTAGCAATGTAGTGTAAAATTGGTTTTGGAGGTCTCTAATAACATTTGTCAGTGTATTTTGTTGAATTAGCAGGACTAACTTCCAAACTGCATCTTCTACCTTAGTAGAACAGGCCCCTGTTTTTGCAGAATTCGTAAGTAGTAATTATATTTAGTACTTCTAATCAAGATAATTCTGCTTTGGATGTTGCCTTAACCAAGAGGTAATTCTCTGTATTAATCATGACTCTTTGAGTTTCAAATGAAGGAAACTCAACTCAAACCAGTTCTTGCAAAAAAGGCAATCACTTATTTCTGAGAGGTCTAGAATTGTCACTAACTTCAGGGACAGCCAGTGTTGGGATCTAAATAATGTCTGCAGGATTTGGTTTCACCAATTTTTATCACTCTTGATCTATCTTGGCTTCACTCTTCAAACTGTGTCTCTCCAAGATGGCCTCCAGTAGCTGCCAACTACAACCATGCAAGGTAGCCATTCCAGGAGAAAAACAGTTGACTACAAGTTAAAAATCGTAGGGGCTGCAGTGGTTGATTCACATTGGCCCACATGACTGCCTATAAACTAATTACCAAAGCCACACACAAGGGGTACTCTGAGTCATGTACCTCCATCTGTAGTCAGGGAAGGGAGACCATTGTGTCCTCCAGCCCCACCACGTCCATGTAGAATGGGTTAAGTTAGCATTAAAAGGAAAACAAAATAATGCTATTAGAAGCATCCAGTAAAATTATGCAGGGCAGAGAGAGACCTCAATTGCCACTGTCTTACCTAGTTTCTGGGTCTTCCTCTTTACTCTGTGACTTTCTGAAAGGCAGTTTAAATATGTTCAGTGCCCCACCTTAAATATAAAATCATAATAATTTCCACCTACCCACATCAGAATAAGATTCAAAAATTGCCTGATAGATTAAGAGTTCAGCAAATTTAATATAATGAAATATTTAATAATAAACATGATAGAGGAGACCAAGAATACTACCGCGATGAAAGTGTTTACTAACCTCCAGTGGAGTTTGGCCTAATTAGATGGTAATCACATTAGCTAGAACACAGTGTTCATACATAAGAAACAGGCACAATGAATGTTTGATCTGAGCACTGATAATCCTGGCTGGGTTTTGCTTTTAGACACCTAAGTCTTCAGAGGAGGAAACTTTTTACCTAAATATTTTTGTATGTGCTCCGCTTCTTTATGATCAGCTTTGAAGAATTAAAAAACAAAATTCCACCAAATCATATGAGCAGAGATGTGTTCCAGCATGCCTAAATGTCTTTCAAATAATTCTCCATTAAAATTCTTCTTTCAGCACTGTAACAAGAGCATAACAGTATTTGTTTTACTGACAGATTCCACTGCTATCTATTACCCTGCTGTGGGTTTCCTTTGTAGTTTATCACAGGACAATTAAAATCATTGCTCTTTAGATACATAGCATGATTGTTTATTTGAAAGTCATTATGTTAATTAGAAATTGCTGCATTAAAATGTATCACTCCTTGTAACTACCCTACTCATCCAAACACTATCCTTATACTAGCATCTCTGAGAAACTTCTACATCAAAATGTCTTTGGACATGAAGGTCTACAGAATACTACAGATATAATGTATTCACCTAGTAATAATACTAGCAGCTGCATTTCTCTCACTAATAAAGAAACTGCTTACTTATGTGCAACAGTGGATCACACATAGAAAAATCTGCTTCACAAAATGGTTGCAAAAATAAGCAGAACAACAACAAAAACCCCACTTCCCTTAAAGGACTATAAAATTCAAAACTGTTTACATTAATACATTATTTGTCATATACTTACAAAAATAAGCCTAGGCCTTTAAAAAAATGTTTTTCAAATGAATATTACACTATAATTCCCCTTGAATAACATTGGCCCTAAGCCCAAAAGAAAGCAAGATGCAAATTGCAACCTATTTGTGGGGCTGCAATGAGCTGCCTTTTCTGTAATTGTCTGTGTCCCCGGGGACACCTGACCTTGCTTATCTGAGCATGAGCTTGCTGCTAAGTTCAGCCTGGACCTCTCCATATCTACACAGGCTGGCTGGTAAACTAAGCAGGCCTCTCCATGCAAGTGGCCTGGCTTGCATATACACTGCCTCTGTGGTCCAGTGACAAATGCTTGGTGTTATCTTGGGTGTTTACACACCAAAGTCTATAGAGACATGGGAGAAGTCAATGGGTTTGAAGTCACAAGGGGAAAATAAGCACATGTCTCCTGGGCTATTTTATTTCCGTTTGTTTCTGTGACCTTTCTCTTTGAGACTAGTGTATATCAGAGTTGGGGTAGAAGAATAATGATCACAATTCTTTACTTGGAGGATAGGATTTTGCAGTGGAAAAAAATGTGTTCATTCTTATTCCTTATGTATTTGCATTTGTGTATATGAATCCTACCAATAACAACAACAAAAAAGACTAACAACCTCACTTAAAAGTCATGCGTCGTAAAGGAAAATACCTAGATTTAAGAATAGCTGAGGGGCTGGGTCTCTTTGAGGGTAGAGACTGTGTCCTGCTTACTATTCTTTCTCCACTGCCTAGGACATGCTTAACACATAAATCTTTGCCCTGTGAATGATCAAACAATAGTTCTCAGAAGTATTTGATTCATCATAGGAGCTCAATTTGTGCTTATCTCCATCAAACCTCTTCCTCTTGCTGTTCCAATCTTTGGAAGAAGGAAGTTCTAATCTGTGTGTCTCACAATGAAAGAGGCCTGTGTGATCCAGCCGCCATCAAGCTGCAGACTCTGTCTTGTAAGGCTTTAAGAAGGCTGGGTTGTACATGATGGAAGAAAAAGGCACTTCAGGAGGGAGAAAAAGTACTAAAAACACAGGGGTGAAAAACTGCATGAGACGACCTGTTGGAGAAGAGACTATGAAATAGAGCCAAATCCTAGAGGTTCTTAAATGCCAAGATAATTCTTCTTTCATGTTCTGCTCTCCCAAGTTAGCTCAGCTGTCAGATGGGTTGTGTGCATGAGATGACCTACCACAGTGCCAGGAAGTAACACTATAACATGATCCCCCGGTTCAGTCTGTTTCCCCTTGCAGGGCACAGGGACTTCACAACCCAAAGAGGCTGAACTCAGCTGGTGGGCGCTTGGAGCCGTGTGCCTGCTGATAATCCTTTTAGAGCCTCTGCTAAATCAGTCCTCACTTTATGCTTCTTCTAAGAGAACTAGACATTAAGTCTCACATGTTTGAGAGCTGAGATAATTAGACTTACAGGGACACAGCACAGAGGTTCAAAAAATGTCATAAATGCCTCATGTTTCAAAGTAGGCCTTCAATCCTATTTTCTTTAAAGTAGATTGCTTAGGAACTCTGAGTTCAAACCATAAGTTGAGGACATTACACAGTCTTAACATTTAGCACAAATCATCAAATGAATAATAGATTCTTAGAAACTTTTTTAAATAATAATAAGGGCACCAAATGACCTCAGTACTACATTAAGATCCTGGGGACACTTTCAATTGGAGAGGTCCAGAAATCCTGGGGAGAAGAAGACTCTTAGGAACTGGAAGACAGTGGCTATTTAATAGTTTTATGGACATATAAGGCTAAATCACATGAAATTACTGATATTTAACTTGGGGCCTACAGAACTGTCAGTTTCATAGGATTCTGCCTAATGCCTCATTATTTTAAAAACCACACACAATATCAGTACATACATCTCAAAGAAGAAGCAGGAATTATGTCTCCCTAAAAATGGGCCAAGTGCAACTCTTTGGTTGTATTTCTCTGACACAGATAAATATGATCTGGCATAGTTCATGCAGACAACCAGATATTTTAAATTACAAGTAGAAGTTGCTGAGGTTAGGGGCTTGATCAATAGCAAACCTTTTCCCCACACTCTATTCAGAAGCACAACAGTTAACATTTATTGAGCATTCCCCAGGTTCCCAATATTGTTCTAAGACCTTTATGTGAATTAACTCACTAAATTTTACACAACCCTACAGGGTGGTTTCTATCATCACTCTCATTTTACAAATGAAAAACTGAGACAGAGAAATAAATATTTTTCCAAAATCCTATGTAAATGGTAGCAGAAGCTGGCTTTGCCCCTAAGCTGTCCATCTCCAGAATCAGTACATTTATACTAGTCAGAGTTCTATAGAGAAACAGAACCAAGAGAAATACAACTATATAGATATATAGAAAAAAATTATGATGAGGGATTGGTTCACATGATTATGAAGGCTGAGAAGGCCCACATGTGCTGTCCACAAGCTGAAGGCCCAGAACCAGGAGCACCAATGTCCACACAGGTGTTTGAGAGCATGAGAAGATGGACATCCAAGTTGAAGCAAAGGGAGTAATTTGTTCTTCCTCCACCTTTTTGTTCTTTTCAAGCCCTTAAAAGATTGTATGATGCCCACCCATATTGGGGAGAGTGGTCTTTATTCAGTCTACTAATGCAAATGCTCATCTTTTTTGGGAAACATCCTCACAGACACTCCCAGAAATAATATTTTACCAGTTCTCTGGGTGTCCCTTTGCCCAGTTAAGGTAACACATAAAATTAGCCATCACAGCACTTCGGTGGCACTACAGAGTTGCCAGTGGATCCAACAAGAGGTCAAGAGAGTAGGCAGCTCACAGCAAGCTTTTGAAGATCAAAATGGCAGCTTTATCTCCAATAAAAGCTGGACTGGAACACATGGCTTGGTACTGCTACAGAGGATTATAAACACTTACCCCTGAAAGAGACAGATTGTCCACTTGGTCAACTGCAGGTCTGCCTTACACAGATGTGACATCTGGCAGGACAGAGACTCAATGGAAAGGTCAAATTGTGCTAGAGGACAAAGAAAGTCCTGCAAAAGACTGAGCTGAGCTGAGCTGAGTTCTTTTTTCCAACATCACTATTCAGATACTGTGGAAAGAAGTAAGGGGTAGCCGGGAGTTCTTAACAAGAGGTCCCTGGAGAGAACTCAGGGAGATCTATGAAATCCAAGAGGAGGAAATTGCTTCTTTATTGTCAGTAACCTCTATCTGGCCTACTGACCTCTAGCTGAAATTTAGCATTTCCTTCAGTTATGAAGGGAGGCAATAAGCCAGACGCATATGAGCGGGCTTGTGACTCCGTCGGCAATAGCCATTGCAGATGTTTTCATACCGTGTTACAACTGTGGAGAGATCTGGAATCTCATTGTGTGCATTAGGACTTCAAAATTTTGATAGTTCAGACCTACTCTAGTCAAAGTCCCTCCATGAACAAACATGAGGCAATAGAAATGGAGCCCTTCCCCCACCCTGCCCTAAAAATGTTTCTTTTACACTAAAAAATCCTGTTTCTCTAAACTAGGTGTCCCCTCCCTCCACTTCCTAAATCTGACCACATTTCTCTATCACAGTCTTCAAAACACAGGGCTGTCCTAGATTTATAGGTTGGAGACTTTATTTTCTTTCTACCCTGTTTTCCTTTCATCACAAATTCCTTAAACTGTGCACAAGTGCTAAATGTATGTTTTTGTTTTCGTATTAATCACCAAATTTGCTCCAAAAATATTTTTAGGGATTATTAAAATAATGCCTTGTAAGATCATCACACTACAATATGACTAATTCCAGTGACTGGCTATTCTTCCTTCCAGTTACAGCTGCCCAAGCACCTGGCACTGGAATTCCACTCAAGCTCTGTTTTCAGTACAGGCACAGTGCAAGGCTGGGATTGCACCCAGAGAAACAGCTAAGAAACTGCTGGCACTAACAATTGAGGATGCTTCACCTCTAGTTGACAAGAAATTAGATTCAGAATACTTACTCCAAATATCACTTTCCCATCTGAGATGCATATTTACATACGGAAAATTCTTTCCCATCAAACTCCCAGTTTATGTCTTACTATGAGGATAAGATACAAATTCACTGTAGAAGTCTTCTTGGGGATCAAACTTAGCTTTACTTTCAATCTAAAAGACAAGTAAAGTTCGTGCTTCTTTCTCATTAGCATAATTTCTCATTGTCCAACCAAGAAAGTCCAATCAAACTTTGGGAGGCTGAGGTGAGAGGATTGCCTGAGCCTGCAGGGTCAAGACCAGCCTGGGCAACATGGTGAGACGTTGTCTCTACAATAAATCAACAAATTAGCCAGGTGTGGTAGCGCACACCTGTAGTTCTGGATACTTGGAAGACTGAGGCAGAAGGATCATCGGAGCCCAGCAGGTTGAAGCTGGGATGGCCATAAGCATGCCACTGCACTCTAGGCTGAGTGACAGAGTGAGAATCCAACTAAAAAACAAAATTTAAAAAGAAAGAAAGAAACAGGAAAAAAAAAACCTGATGATGGAATGCTGACCTGATCTTAAATCTTCAATTAGATTTTACTGGTCTTCTGCTATTCCCTTTTCTGGAATTTTTTTTAAAACTTTAAGTGATAGCCTATTTGCTCCTAACATTCATGTCTTTTTCCCTCTTCCAATCATATCATGATAGCCAATTCATTTGTCTATTTATAGAGCTATTTTGAAATCCTTTAGAATTTGATTATCTCTCTCCTAAAACTCTAATTTGAAAAAAAAATGTATGTAAATAAGTTTCCTTCTCGACCTTTGTAGGAGTGTGATTGTGTTAGTGTAATGTGGAATATGCCCAGGCTTGAAAAAGCCTTATCCAGGCATTCTCTGGGAGAACTATTTATGTGGTCCCACCTTGGAGGATTTGAGTCTCATACAAATTTATCAGTGGATTCCACCTGGTACAGATATGTGTTTTAAAATATGAACAGGTTCTTCAACTCAAGACTTCATAAATAATCCATTAAAATTGATGGAATAGAAAACTAGAGAAAGGTTACTAACTAATTAATATAAGAATGTACACACACACACACACACACACACACACACACACACACACACACACACCACACAGCTATCACCACCACACCCAGAAGACAAACTGGAATTACTGTACGATGAAGTTCTGATATTCACTTCTCTGCCTTTCTGACTAAGGAATTGGTAAAAATTCTTAGCCAGGTGGGGCTAAGAACACTGCCCCCTGACTAGCTGGTACGCATTTTCTCCTGCTATTATAGTCTCAGTTCTGCTACCTGAGGATCTATTTCTAGGTGTTCTACACTATTTGCAGCAGTGGGTTGTTTCTTTGTAACAAGTTATTTAATATTAGCTGCAAATGATTCTCAGTCTGCAATTGTTTTAAGTGGCAGTTTCAAACGAAAGCAATTCCAGTACCTACCACACTCCTACTGGAATCTCTTTCGTTCAATGCCTTCTCAAATGGTGATCACCTGTTAACAACATCGGCATGGTGGTTGTATTTGCAAGGCATACGAGTTCCACCTTTATTCTGTACTTCAAGTCACTCCACCAACGAAGCCCTTCCCAGTCTCATCTGAGGGGCTGCGGCATTTCAGATGTTTTGTTTTGTTTTTAAGCAACTGACTTTAACTTTCAGATTGTATCCAAACTGAAAGAGATAAGAGTTAATGGACCTATTGATAGTCCCTGGGCAGCTTCTTTCAACATGCTCCTTGGGCCCATGCACAAGGCTTTTGGATTGAGCTCCTTCATTCCCACGGTTTCACAGGCAACACTAGGGGTTCTCAACCCTGGGATTGTGACACCACGTATATTAGTCAAGCACAAGATATTTTGGAAATAGCTTATCATTGAAATTAGAACATGATTTATTTCTTTAATTAGTTGGAGCCCATTTCAGGTTATTCCCATAACAGTAGCAACTGTATTCACCCTTCCTTTTGTGCAAGAAAAAAAGCTGTGGACATCAGTACCAGGACTAAAATGTAACCTAAGACCTAGTTTATGCCACAGGCTCTTAATTATTGTGATGATAAGAACTATTATTGTTGTTAGCTCCCTCATTCACCCTCCCCCCCACTTTGGGATTTCAATGAAATCTGAGTATATCCAAGAAGTGCGTAGGGTCAAAGATAAACAAAACTGGACACTAGTCATAGTAGTAAGGACAGACTTTAATCAGTACTGCACTAAAGTCAACCTCAATTTGTACCAAGATGTTTTAAAGGGAGAATGGAGGAATAGGAAAAAGTGTAAGCAAGGGATCAGTAGAGTCAGGGAAGTAAAAATTACAAAAAGCAGGAAAGCCTGCCGTTGTTAAAAATTATAAAAAGCAGGAAGGCAGCTGCTGTTCCATGTGAGACCATCTGGGTTTGTTAACTGACTTATCAAAGTTAGGCTCCCACCCTTCCTGAGGCTGAGAGAAAGGACCCCATCCTCAGGTGTTGACTGAAAAAAGAGTAAATTCTTTTGGAGAACTTTGTTTTCTCAGGCATACACTTTAAGCGAGGAGGGGTGGTGGCGGAGGTGGGGGGGGAGTACAGTCATGCTAGGGATGGGGTTTGGGCTGGTAGCAACTGTGTCAGTGTTTGTTCAGGTCTTTAGAGGCCAAAGTTTATGCCTAGTTGAGAACTGGGCTCAGAGGAACCTGACTAGACTTTGGTCAGGGAGAGATTCTTTGTCATTAGCCCACTGCAATGTCAATAATTGTAGTAGTAAAGTGTGGGAGGAGGACGGACGGTAAAGATGGCTGGGTGTTGAGAAAGTTTAAAATGCATGAGTCACTATTGACCAGTTTTGCAATCACCCTGGGCAATATGAACCTAGAAATAGCCATGCTAAGCATGACCGTCAGAAATTGCCAATATTCGATCATTTCCAACCCACAAAATCAGCAATTTTACACGGTTCGATTTAATATTATTCACATTGCATTCAAACAACCTGGGGTACAGACTGACAAAAATCACCCAATGTTACCTGATGGGTGTGCAGGCAGGAGGCAGCCCACAATGGTTTGGTTTTGTTTCATTTCACTTTTAACCAAAAGTATTACAATACACAGTGTTACAGTGCTATAAATGCTTTCTTGTTTTTAGGTAACTACATCTGAGCACAACAATGGAATTTCTTCCTCAGTTCTGGACTCTGCATCACTACCCAAAAGTATATCAACAGAATTTAGGAATAGTTGGTCTAAATCCTCTAGAAATAGAAAGCTATTGTTTTAACATTTCTAAGGAAACCTCTAACACAGAGAAATAAATCATCTTTGTACTTGGACTTCTCTGATTGAATTTCTCCATCAGTAATAGTGTAGGTACTATTGTACTTAGCACTATAATTTGATCCCAAAGCATTTTTTTAAAATGAGATAACGTGTAGTAGAGGAATAATTCTATACTTTTTTATTTGTGTTATATTTTCATTTATCTTTTTTTTTTTTTTTTTGAGTTAGAGTCTCACTCGGTCGCCCAGACTGGAGTGCAGTGGCCGCTCCCAGCCACTGCAGCCTCGACCTGCTGGGCTCCGGTGATCCATCCGCCTCAGCCTTCCAAGTAACTGGAATTACAGGTGTGCGCTACCACGCCCAGCTAATTTTTTTATTTTATTGTAGAGATGAGGTCTCACCTGCCCAGGCGGGTCTTGAACCCACGGGCTCAGGCAATCCACTCACCTCAGCCTCCCAAAGGCGCGGGATTACAGGCTGAGCCACCAAGCCCGGTTATATTTTCATTTTTCAAGTTCAATCTGATTGTTGTTGCAAAGAAGGCATTAACAAAACATATTAGAAAGAAGTTTTACTATGCTGGAAATCCTTTTAATGTATTTACCTGTATATATGGAACCAGGTCATCCTCCATTGCCAAGATCATGACAATTATTATTTCAAAATAAAGGCGTGGCCATAGGTAGTTTAAACATTGGCAACCTCGATCTTCCTCTTTTCAGTACTTAACTGCCATAAAATCAGAAATGCTCAGCGTGTCAGGCCTTGCTTTTTAATAAAAATTTTAAATGTATGCATCGTGGAAATGCCTTAAACATTTATCAAGGGCAGGTTAATTAGGATCAGAGAATGTAGTAGGAGATGTCTTTACCTGTTGACATTTCCAAAAGATTTCAATCTTTGATAATGGAAGGGAAAGAATATAGAGAGGAGCAAAAATGCTATATTAGCAATTTCTTGATTATTGAGTCATCACCATACCACTTTTCTCAGTACAACAGTAGCAATGCAGGGTGTATTAGTTTGTTCAGGATGCTATAACAAAATACCAAGTAGCTTAAACAGACATATATTTCACACAGTTCTAGAGGCTGGAATGCCAATACCAAGGTCTAGCAGATTTGGTTCTTGGAGTGGTCATCTTTATGGTTTCTAACTGATTGCCTTCTCGCTGTGTCCTCACATGGTGAGGAGAGAGGTAGGGTCAAAGAAAACTCTGGTATTTCTTTGTCTTTATATAAGGGCACTAATCTTATCCTGAGGACACAAACCTCATGATCTCATCTAAACCTAGTTATCTCCCAAAAACCTCATCTCTAAACATAACACCATCACTGGGGGCTAGAGTTTCAAATTCAACACAGTCCGTAGCACTGATTAAGAGCAATAACAAGAAAGATCTTTTAAGAAAGATCTCAGCCAGGCTAGGTGGCTCAGCCTGTAAACCCGAGCCTTTGGGAGACTGAGGTGAATGGATTGCCTGAGCCCACGGGTTCGAGACCCTCCTGGGAAGTGAGACCTCATCTCTACAATAAATCAAAAAATCAGCCGGGCATAGAAGCTCATGCCTGTAATTCCGGCTACTCGGAAGGCGGAGGCGGAAGGATCGCCGGAGCCCAGCAGGTTGAAGCTGCGGTGGCCAGGAGCGGCCACTGCACTCCAGTCTGGGTGACAGAGTGGGACTCCAACCCAAAAAAAAAAGAAAGATCTCATTCATCTTAAAAAGCAAACTTTCTAGATATTTTAATTTAACAATCAAAATAAATTTAACTATTTTAATTAAAATACAGAGATGGTCATTTTAAAAGTAATGTCCTCAGTGTTCTTCTGGACATATCTTGCATCTGGCTACACACCAAGAAGCTTACATTATCTTTTACTTTGAGCATTTATATTTCCTTTTGACTTTCTCTGGCTAGCCTTTTAAAAAAATTTTTTTAACAATTTGGCTTAGTGCGCTAAAAATAGCCTGTGTGCGGTGTTTTTCCTTTTAGCTTTATTGTTGCACACTGACTTTTAATTGTCTTTGAGACTAGGAAAATCTCCAGTGAATGGAATAAACGCTCCTAATGGAAGCTCACAAGCGGATTAATGCAACCCTAGATGTGGGGCCACAGCTCTGGTTGCTTTACCACTACAACTTCTTAATCATACGCCCTTTTGGAATTTATTTCTGCTCATGCAGAATCTGGGTATTAAATGCTCTGTTTCTATAGTTAGATACTTTCTATTTTTAGTAACAAACTGTTTCCCTGAGATACATACAGCTGCTCATTAACACTGGAAGCCTTTTCAGCAAAGCTCATTTTCTCATCCTTCCTTTTTAATACTCAATAGGCTTAAGAGGGAAAATACAAACAGGAGTTATATTTAGTTTTATACTCAGCCATGTCAGGCCCTAAATCTAGAGGATGTTATAAATACTCTGCAAGGAAAATGCTCTCATTTCCTTTTAAGTAGCATTTTAATACCACACGGTGTTGTAGTATAAAGGGAAGGGAGGAGCCTGTATTAAAACATGAGGTTACATAAATCAAAATTTGACTTTTTGAAGACATTGTCCAGTATATGGTGCTGATGTTCACATTGGGTAGCTTTGAATAGGTGACATAGTAGGTGCTCATTAAATTTTTGTGAAATGTGAAAGGATTATAACGTGTAGCAGGTAACCAGAAAAAGTTGATTGCTTAAATATGTATAACTTTCTGTAAGTCTACTTTTTTAAATAAGAGAGAACATTCACAGCAAATGTTTGGTCAAGAAATAATCAACAGTCTTTCTCCAGGAACACTTGTCAGCACCATTTGTTTGTTTTTTTTTCTTTTGATTTCTTTTTTTAAATTATTGTTTTAATAAGACCTTATCATATTGCAAGAACATATCTTATTTTATGATCAGCATTGCAACTTCATGAGAAAAATAAATGGAAACTCTCAAACATTAAAAACATACACTGGGCATTGTCTCCACAATTTTAAGTTGTCTATGAAGCAGGTGCTTACATCCCCACTGTCATTCCTCTAGAATTGTGCTGCCCAATGTAAAATCCACTAAACATACGAGGCTACTTAAATTAAAAATGAGTTAGAATAAGTAAAAGTAAACATTCAGTTGCTCAGTGCCAGTAGTCACATGTGGCTTGTGGCCACCACATTGGACAGTGCAGTTATAGAACATTCCCTTCGTTGTAGGAAGTGTAATGGAACAATGCTGTTGTGGAATATGGGTTTTTCATGGTAAAACAAAGTTGAAGGTCTCTACTGTGCTCACATGCTGTACTTTTGGAGGCCACTTTTTCTGTTCTGGATGAGTATTGAAATAAAGATTTCTTTATTTCAGCATGTGACCCTTGAATGCCCAGTGTGTCACACAAGAAAGTCATCACTCTGCTCTTCTGACCTAGTGGCTTTTTGCTTTAGAAAGATATAAAGACTCAGATTTAGACTTCTTTCTTACACAGTTCAGCAGGCAATGAGCAGCCAGGGAGTCAACCTTTGTTCTAATTCACTTTGTTTGCAAACAAGTTGGGCAAGGACAACAAGCTAGTTATCATGTTCTCCCTAAATGCAACAGGGATTGTAAGTATATAGCTAAGGTCATAATACAGCTCTGGGAGTAAAGCTTCCCTGGTTTCCTGTATGGCATTTATGACACTTATAAAGATGACTCTTGACCTTTTCAAAAACTTCAACACATGGACCACTTGCTCAAGAAGGGAAGTAAGATAACAGACAACTATTTCCACAGACGTCTGAGCTAGTCTTCCACAGTAGTCATCTCAGTTCAAGCACATGAAATATTCCTGTGACCTACTTCTCTTAGTTATTTGGACACTAATTTTCACCTTCTAAATTGCATCTATTAAATTTGGTGTCCCAGTAAGTGTTTTATTAAACGTGGATTGAGCTGCCTTTCACTTAACTCTGCCATGGGCTTATTAAATTAAATAAAAATTGTTCAGCAGATCAAAGTTCCTTCCTTTAATTCCTTTAGATCCTTTGGGGAAACCACTGTTTATCTCTGTAAAGTTCAAGTCTGCTTAACTATAAGTCAGACAAAGCTGACATTCAACCACAGAATTTTGCAGAATCCATTTCCTTCTCCTTTATCAGTCTTCATATTCCCATTCCCTGCCCAGACTACAGTTTGGAAGTTGCTGAATGAATTCACAAGTACTACTGTTTGCACTTTCACACACTGTTTAAAGGCAGAAGTATCAGATTTCACAGCACTGTGAAGAAGCTGGCAACTACTTCAAAGCAATTTTGAAGCATCTATTACTTGATTAAGCAAGGGCAATAATGATCTACAAAGCTCCAACTAGCTCGTGTTTTCCTGTTCTTCCTGCATTTCATTACAAACACCTCAGTCTGTATTTTCCTGCTTAAACACCAGTTAGTGCATTGCCTTTAAAATTATGAATCTAGAAGCAGTCACGAATAAAGAGCTAAAACCACATGGCTAAATGTCTTGCATAGCTATGAACGCTATGGGGAGGTTAAAAAAAAGTCTGTTCTAAAATAATTTGTCTCTTGTTGCTTTGCCTGTAGCAGTATGTACACCCCCCGCCCCCAACGTCCTCTTATTTCTGCCCTATGTTTCTACAGACACTGCGAAACTCAGCAATAACCCATTACAAATGGTTAATCCCCACAGATATTCTGTTGGTTAACTCAACAGATATTCAACTAATCCAAGTAAAGAAAGTATGAACTTGAATATTCTGTTCTATATTCAAGGAATATACAATCTTGTCTTGGAAACAAGTGTAAGACATATTAAGCAGCAATGACAAATGCTAGATTAATTAAGTGTGAATTTGGGAAAATGAATTACCCTCCCTATTCCCTTTTGTGTTTTAATGCCTTACGGATTCTAGGACAGTTTAACTAGGGGGTTCCTTTATGCCTTACAGGCTGTAAGTCTTATGGATGTTAAGATTCGAGGTGACAATTGAACTGCCATTCCTGAAACTTGACCTTGTCACTTTTAACAAGACTTGTTCTTACCAAGTGATCCCTTGTACTTAGAATCTATTTGTCAGCAGCTATTGAAACTCTATCCTAGTTGATATCTACACATACCTCTCCCTCTCTGGCAGTCCACACTGGGTTAGATACATGGAGGTAAATGACTTTCAAAGTCATAGTAATCAAGTCTGCCTTTTAAGTGTTATCCGTTAGCATTTAGTCCTGACAAAATCTTCTTCAAGTTCCTATAAGGAAATAAATTTAGTGGATTCCAAATACTAGAGTATTGGTCTTCCCATTTATATGTAAAACAGAAATGGCTTAGCAATGACAATTCCTCTAAATAAATAAATAAAATGCTAGTGAACTTCGAGTATCTACTCAGGAAAGCCAAGGCAAAGTTTTTAAAGATTATCTATGAATATAGTCAGGCATCTTAGTATTTGAGAACTCAGGCCCAAGGCCAAAGCCCATTTGAGGAGTAGAGTTGGGTATGGCAGAGCATAAGGAGCCTGGCAAGTTGGACTGGGTCACTGAATATCCTCAAATCTCCTGTTCACATGGTGGAGCCACTGGCCAACTACTCCCTTTGATTAAGGTCAGAGTCAAAGTTAAAAACTTCCTTTGACCAAACCAATAAAGCTCATCTAATAATTTAATAATGACAAGCAAAATTCCAATTGCTTTTTATCAAAAATTGGAGTTACGAAGAGGAATTTTTGTTCTTTGTTCTACATTGTTCCTGAGTCATAGAAATCATTTCTCTCCATCAAGATAACCCAAATTTAAAGAGGGGAAATGCCAGTAAATACAGAAGCAGAGAAATCATGTCCGTAGGCAAACTGCTAGTAAAAGGAACTAACAGAAATGAGAGGAGAAACTGAAATGTGAGGCCCTGAACAGTATTGCTTGGCTTGAACAGTGACTTTATTAACCCAGTTTGATTCTGAACCACTATTGGCTTTGCTCAAAATGTCATGTATGTTCTCCAGTGATGAAGGATTCCAGTAACAAAAAAGTTCAAATTAATATGTTATAGTCTCTGAAGATCATTTTCAGAGGATCATCTCAAAACATTGAAGCAAAGATGTTGAAATGAGTTCATAGCTTCCCAAGATAACTTCTCTGAAGAACCCTAATGTAAATACCTAAGGACTGTTTCATGCTATAGTGTACCTCCCAGTGCCACGGCTTTGCACAATCTTCCCCATAAGTGATGCGCCCTCACCACAGCACTCCTTGACCACCACTGCCCCTGCCCTATAGATCTCCTCTCCTTCTCCTGTTTCCTGAACCCAAGATTCAGTTCTGTGTTTTCCAGGAAACTTTTCCTGACCAAGAAGGCTGCCTTTAGTCAACTCATAGACAATGTTACTTAGTTTGTTGTGAACTGAATGTTTGTGTCCCCCCAAGATTCATGTGTTGAAATCCTAACATGATGGTAGTAAGAGGTGGGCCTTTAGGAGATATTTAGATTATAAAGGTGAAGCCCTCATGAATGGGATCAGTGCCCTAATAAAAGAGTGCCCAGAGAGATCTCAGTTCTCTTTCTACCATATGAAGATACAACAAGAAATAGGAAATCTGCAGCCCAGAAAGGGCATTCACCAGAACAAACCATACTGGCACTGAGATCTCAAATTTCTGTCTCCAGGCCTCTGAGAATAAATTCCTGTTGTTTACAAGCCATCCAGTCTATAATACTTTTATTACAGCAGCCCGATAAGACAATGAAGAATAAGACAATGTTCCTTTACCTTGTTCCCTTTTTCTTCTTGGGATATCTCGTATTATTTTCCTTTATTTGTCCCCAAACCCTATGTTATTTATCTTTTCATACATTGTTTCATATCTTCTTCCCCAACTAAATAGTAAGATATTTGAGGGAAAATATCTCTCTTGGACTTTATTAGAGTTACCATACCATCCAATACTGCCCCTAGTATATAATAGCCAATCAATAAATTATTAATCAATTGCAAGATAACTCTTTTTCCACCTAACTTTTATCTATTATTTTCTTCTTGAAAATGTTTTTGGCTATGTAAAAAATAAAAGTAAAATACATAGGCCATTGGATATATTCTTAACTTTGTCCAAATGATAAAACTCCATATCCTTGCTTGCAGTCAGTAGATATGTACTGGATATCTCATCTGTGGCAGCCACTATTTCAGGTGCTGAGAATACAACTGTGAAAGAATGGAGCTTACATTTTTAGTGAGGAAGAAAGGGAGATAGTTGATCAACAGTAATGACAAATAAAAAGTGAGATATATATTATGTCAGATGGTGACAGATGCTGGAAGAAAAGTAAAGCATGGAATAAGGACTAGAGACCCAAGAAGAGGGTACAATGTTAAACTGGATGACTAGGGAAGGCCTCGGTAGAAAGGTGATATTTGAGGAAACACCTGAAAAGAATGGGACATCGATACATGTAACATGTAGAGAGCATTTAGGATGCTCAAAGAAACAAAGATCCATATGGATAGTTGTAGATGTTGTCATTTCAGTGGGTTATCTTCTAAGCCTGGCATTCCCTTTCTGGAGCTCTTGAAGAGGTTCCAGGTCCCCTGTGCTTTCTTACACTTAAATAGGAATCACTGTGTGACATTAATATTTTATTATATGTCTCCCTCAAGAGACTGTGAGTTATTTGAAGGCAGAAATTATCTCATTTATCAATACAAATCTCATAGGATTTAACACAATTTCTGGTCAACAGTGCGAAATCAATAAATGTTTGCTGAATAGATCTTCATTCAGGTAAACAATTCATCTCACCTAAATTCAAAGCCCAGCTTATACTAAATTGAGTCCAATGGTATTTGCTGAAGATGTACTTGGCAAACTTTTTCTTGAAATAAAGAATTAAATTTCCTATAAAAAGTCAAGTAAAACTGACCCCATTACCTCTTTTGGCACTTCTGACTAAATCGTGGGGAACTTACCAAATATGGTTTTGAAATTAGGTAGCACACTTGCCACTGTTCAATAAAGGAGGGACAACTAGTACAAGAAGAAATGGTGCAGATTCCCATCAGAAAATTTCAAACTAGCACACACAGTACTGATTTAGCCCCAGAGTCATTAACATGAAGAAAGAATAAAGTTCAAGCCATCCAAATGCACAAGACAAACAAGATGACTTTATAGACTCCTTGGTATAATCATGGTTGTGTAGAGACATAACTTTCTTGTTGGCTCGTGAGTCCTCCTCACTAAAAATTTAAGAATGTTCAGAATGCCAGTTTCTTCTGACAATGATTTACATCTCATGGAAGAGAAGTTTTCTTTCTTTTTAAACTCATCTTCAGTTCTGCCCCTTATTGAATATAATAGCCTGCATGCTAGAGAAGTCTAGCAGTCTGTCATCCTAGTCATCTGTCCAGAATAGCTGGAGAAAGAGAATCCATTGAGAAGCCCTGAAGGCTGACATCAACTTCTCTGTTGATGAGCTTCCTGGCAACAAAGTGTTATAAAGAAGTTCATCCCAATCAAGTAAAGTCTATTTTTGTAATTATAGTTCATTCAACGGGCCAAATGAAATCACCTAGTATCACTCAGTACCCAACTGTGAACATTCCATAGTGTCTCTTGAAGTGCTCAGGGAGAACCCACAACTCAGGGGCCCCACTGTATGCTCCTTGGCCCTGAGCTGAGCTGATGTGGCAGTTCTAGGGAAATCTACGGCTAGCTTCCATTCAGTCGGGATCCTGCTTGCTAGGACTGTTCTTGTCGGTTAATAGTTGGTCAGGTCCAGTTGTTGCTCTTAATTGTAGCTCTTGGCATCCCGAGAGTTGACAAGGTGCCTATAAAAGGCGGCTATAGCCATATCCACAGTTCAGCCTCCACCTCCCTTCCACTTTCAACTTTTTGACTCGACTGGCTTCCCTCCTATTGACTGAACATTTTTTGGGCATGAGTCTTTCAGATTGACAGTCTAGCTGGATGATTTTGTCTGATTTCATTTCCATTTCAACCCTTCAGTGACAGCATTAGCACCAAGGGCCTGGGATGGTCATTCCTCACCCCCCACCCCCCACTTCAGGTACCATTCAACAAGTGTTCCAGACTACTGCTCACATGGGAGAAGATATAGATGGAGTATCATCTATGGTCCCACACCAAAAAATAAATATAAAACAAATGAAATTTTAACAATGTATCAATATCTATACAATAAATAGAAATTTGTCATTTTATCATACTAAGGCACATTTTAAGCCAGGGATTAGTCTATAAAGAATTAACTACATGCTCCTAGATGCTCTGGGCTCCGAGTGTGCCCAACATATCAGAGAGAAAAGAATGTGCTGGCCAGGCAAATGGGCAGAAGCAGGATGGGGACACAATTTTTGCCAATGTTTTAAACAGAAAGATATTTTGAAAAAGGTAAGCATGGATAAGTCAGAAAGGTTTTGTCTATGAACACCAAATTCTGCCTTTAGGAAGCAGTGAATTTTATGAGATAACCTAGAGATCGCCTCTAAACCAATAGTCAAATACTACCAAAGGTTAGTTTTCAAAGAAGGTTGGAGCTGAGTTTGAAATTTTAAGTATTTATTTTATAGATTAAAAACTAAGGCCTTGGGAAGTTAAATGATGAACACCAAGACTTCAGCTAGCTTTTCTACTGAGTCTATTCAGACTTCTATCCCTAACTGTTTAATTGAGTTTCTACATGGTCCACTTTAATTCTGATCTCTCTTCAAGCTCTGTCTGATGATGTTGAATATCCCTCCCCTGAGAGGGGAAACACTAACTGTTATGAAATAATCAAATTACATGTGGTTTTCCCTGATTTACTTGAAGAAATGAATCCTGAGGTTTTTCTCTAACTCAGTACTTGCAAATGGTGCTGAACCTTTATAGGCCTCTATATTCTCAACTCAACTGTAAGCCTCATAAGGCAGAGACAGTCCTCATCATGATATTCCCAAAGTTTAACACATGATTTACTATTAGCATTTGTTTACTGAACACATGAATCAAGCCTCTTACTGTTAATTATAGGATAGTCAACACTTAGATATATTGACTTACTGTTGTCTATCGTGTCTACTAAGTTCTCTTCATTAAATTATCTCAGCAAAGTGATAGCTTGGGTATCTTATTAACTAATTATCTATTGTTTTTCCATAAAAATTGCTATTAGCCTTCTTGAAGTCAGGCACTATAACTGATAAACAATTTGCATCAAGGGTCATAAAAATGTTTGTGTTGGCTAGACGCAGTGGCTCATGCCTATAATCCCAGCACTTTGGGAGGCTGAGGTGAGAGGACTGCCTGAACCCACCAGTTTGAGACCAGCCTATCAACTTGGCAAGATCTCATCTCTACAATAAATCAAAAACCTAAGCCGGGCTCGGTGGCTCAGCCTGTAATCCCGCGCCTTTGGGAGGCTGAAGTGAGTGGATTGCCTGAACCCACCAGTTTGAGACTAGCCTGGGCAATTTGGCGAGACCTCATCTCTACAATAAATCAAAAAATTAGCCAGGCGTGGTAGTGCCCCTGTAGTTCCAGCTATTTGGAAGGCTGAGGAAGAAGGATCGTGGAGCCCAGCAGGTCGAGGCTGCAGTGGCCAGGAGTGGCCACTGCACCCCAGTCTGGGCGACTGAGTGAGACTCCAACGCAAAAAAAAAAAAAATTAGCCAGGTGTGGTGATGCATGCCTGTAATTCCAGCTACTTGAAAGACTGAGGTGGAAGGATCACCTGAGCCCAACAGGTCGAGGCTCGGTGGCCATGAGTGTGCCTCTGCACTATAGTTTGGGCAAGAGAGTGAGACACCAACTCAAAAAGGAAAAAGAAAAAAAACCTTGTGTTGCTTGACTCAGTAGTTATACTTTTTAGAAAATCAATTTTTTGAAAATAACCTCCAAAATAGGTGATTTATAAATGTGCCCCAAAGTAGTCATAGTAATATAATTTATTTAAAAATTATCCATGACTAAAGAGTAAACTGAAGTAAATTAAATAATTAAATAAAGTAAATTGAAGCACATTCACTAACATATACAATTATTTGATTACTATCTATTAAGTGCCTCCTACATCCAGACAATGTCCTAAGCACCTGGCAGACATTGGTTAGCAAAGTAAATAAAGATCTCTGCCACCTTAAAGTTTGCACAATTAAAAACTTTTGACCTCAAGAGTATTCAATTACCTAGGGAGATGTTTAATACATATTTTAAGTAAGAAAAAGCAGAACACAAAATTATATATTCAATATGACCTTTACATATTTATATATCTACAGAAAATTATTAAAAGTCAAAATCTTACTAGAAGTTTTCTCTGAGTTTTGACATTGAGTTATTGTTATTTTTCTTTATGTTTCCCTATACTTTAATATTTTAAAAAATTATTTTCAATAAGCAACCTTTATAATCAGATAAACAATGAAGTAAGTAGGACAGTGAGTAACACACTCATCTGAGCCACAGGAATCTGGAACTCTTGCTCTAAAAACGCCTACTCTATGTTCCTTATCAGTAACATCATTTTTTTTTCAAGTATAGGTTTCCCAAACGACAAAGGCCCTTTATAGCATTCCTTCATCTGGCAACTGAGCACAGCAAGCAATAACCTACCAGGAACAATTGTTGCTCAGTGTTCAATATGTTTGGGGCTGATAAGTTAATGAGTTGATAGGTATATATAAACTGTGTTTTGAGATATTACATATTCTAATATCCATGGAATTATTTAAATAATGCTACTTGTATACAAAGTAGACTGAGCATCTGGGATCGTAATACATATTCATACACACACACACACACACACACACACACACACACATAATTCCACACACACCCATAACCAACAAAGATAACAATCCAATATCCACTTCCTGAGGATTTTCTAAAACAGTCCTAATGTCATGTAGCTTTGTTTTTGTCAATACTGGTAGCTTTTACACTAAATTCTTTAATTTTTATCCTTTTCAAGACTTTGACTAAGTAGATATTTAAACACTAGGGAAAAATGTTTTATCAGATCGCGTGTACTAATTTTTGTTTCAGAGTCTAAGGTTACCTAAAAGGAGGATTATATGAATGTTCATGGAATAACCTGAATAGAAAGTCTTACATTATTAATCCCAAAGAATTTATCAAGTGTGTGCTAACATATCTAGTTGTTTGGCTGTTATTTGTCTATATATCTGTATGTTTTAAATATACACACACACTCATAAAAGTTAATTTGAGAAAGAAACTAAGCTGAGCAGGAGGAGGGTGCCTTGGAGGCATAATAAATTAGGTGATGATGAGTAATAGGAATAGTTATACAAAGTCAGAAATTATATAGCATCTCAGCTCTGGTTAGTGTGATTAGGGGAGGTAGGAAACAGGAAAAAGGGAGAGCTGGGTGTTAGGCTTCTATAAAAAGTATTTGGAACCAATCAATCAATACCTTTGAAGGGAAAAAAGAAGTCTCAAATACCTGATTACTACCCAAAGCAGAATAAGTTCAAGATTATTTATCTAAGCAAAAGATTAGCTTTCCGGGTAAAGCTAATGACTACGCAAAAGGAAAGAATGGCATGTTACAACGTATTGCAGTAGGTACAACTACTGCAATCATTGTACAAAATAAGTAGCTGCAATTTATTGCTGCCCTCCCAATTAGGTGACTTACAGAAAGAGGTCACTATGGAAGGCTAGGAAGAGAATACAAAAGACTGTTCGAATTTTGCTCTAAATTGGTAGCTAAAAGAAAAGCAATCTTTTTCAACCCTAAGGACCAAAGAGTTTACTGACATGTCAACAAGCTAGACTTAGAGAAACATGGTAGGGTCAGAAAGTCTGCAAAGCAGATGCCACGAGGTCCTTGATTCAGAAGAGACAGCTGGTAGGAAGAAGGTTGCCTTCGCTCAGGAGTATGTATAGATTCCATTCCCTAAATAGCTTAACCCTCTACCATGTAAGAAACATTGCGCAAAGGACAGGAATACAGACTCGGTTGGTTTTTTGGTTTTTGTATTTTGTTTGCCCCTGTTGCTGTGTTCATTTTCTGTATCAACTAATACAAATTTTTGTATTGATGAGTACAAATTGCTTTGTTGTGTTTGTTTCTGGATATAGTAGCAACACATATCATATGTTGATTTTAGAAAATACACAGTTGTAGAACAACACAAAAATAGAAACTAATACCACCAATAATCTCATCATCCAGAGACACTAAACTTTAACATATAACATATATTCATCAAGCTGTTATTTTCTTTATAATGTATAACATTGTTTTTAACTGGGGGACATTATGAACAAATTGCTTTGTAAATTACCTTTTAAATTTTAAGTAATACCATGGTTATTTGGCAGTGTCATTCAATATTCTTTTAAAACAATTTTTACTGGCTACATGAAATGCTATTATATGGACATCCTCTAATTTATGCAACCATTACCACACTCATATTTCAAGTGATCTTGACCTGTACATAACTTTGTGGTATATATCATCCATAAGACTTTAACAACTAATTTTTTATGTTTTCCTTCTAGATAACTTCCTAGAATTGAAACTGGATAAATGACTACGTGCATTTTACAGGAATTTAAAAGCTGATGGCAACTTGCCTTCCAGAAAGGCTTCTGATTTATATTTCAGCAGTGTATGAGACTGTCTATTCTTCCGTATCCTCTATAACATTAAATATCATTCTAAAAAGAATCTGTTGGGTTGGTTTTTAAATATACTTCTTATATTATAGTTCCAATTGCAATTTTTAAAATTATTGGTAACGATTCCCTTATATTTACTTGTTATGTTCTGACACGCAAAATAAGATCAAAATGCAATCTCTATTGCACACATTATTCTATATGAAAGTAAACAAGGTATCCACGATCATCTCCACTCTTTCTTGACTTGACCATTTTCCTCACTGTCATTTTTTCACTAACAAGTGGGAAATGATAAACTTCCATGCCCTTGAAGAAGAGGACTCAGCAAGAAGCAGGTGAGTTTTTGCAAGAGAACATTGGGAAAGCTTAGAAATCAAAAGCACTATTATCTCTGAAAGTTTATATCAAAAATGGTTCTGGCCAGGCATGGTGGCTCACACCTATAATCCCAGCAATTTAGAAAGATGAAGCAAGATGATTGCCTGAGTCCAGGAATTGGAGACCAGCATGGGCAATACGGCAAGAACTCGTCTCTACCAAAAAAAAAAAAAATCCCAAAATTAGCAGGGCATGGTAGTGCACATCTATAGTCCCCAGTACTTGGAAGGCTAAGGAGGAAGGATAGCCTGAGCCTAGCAGGTCAAGGTTACAGTGGCCATGATCGTGTCACTGCACTCCAGCCTGGGCAATGGAGTGAGACTTAGACTCCAAAAAAAAAGGAAAGATTTAACCCCCACATTCACTGCTTCAACCCACAAGACTAGAAGCCACTTCTTATCCCTTCCAGAAGAAAATGGAGCAAGAGTGGTTAGCTGGAGGATAGCACAGCCCACTGTGCCCAGTCAAGAATGCATGTCTGGCATTCTGTCCAGGTTAGCATATGTCAGTCCCAAATGTGTCTTGGTCTGCACAATAAAATTATACAGCCACTGTACTGGGTCAGATTATGCCCCCTACAAGATATACATCCACTTGGAAAATCAGATTGCGACCTTCTTTGGAACAAGGGTCTTTGCAGATGTAAGGAATGTAAGGATTATGAGATGAGATCATCCTGAATTAGAATGTCTAAATTGGATTTAGAGGAGAACCCTTATAAAAGAAAGAAGGAGGAAGAGGAGCAGGAGGAGGAGGAAGAGACAGACACAGCTGAGAAGGCCATGTGAAGATGAAGGCAGTGACTGGAGAGTGTGTTGTCACAAACCAAGAAACACCAAGGATTGCTAGTAGCTACTTGAAGACAGAAGAGAAGCATGGAACAGAGTCTCTCTCAGACTTTTCAGAAGAAAGCAATCCTACCAACATCCTGATTTGCCATTTTTACCCTCCAGACCTGTGAGAGAATACATTTCTGTTGTTTTAAGTCACCTAGCGTGTGGTACTTTGCCCTAAGAAATGAATACAGTCACCATAACTTGGAGAGGCCATCTCAGAAGCTTGAGAGAGTAAGGCAACTTCCTGGACATAGGAAGATTAAGTAAAAGCAAAAAGTAAAGGTAAAAAGACACCTTTCATCGCCCTCATTTTTCTATTTAACACCAAAAATCCGTTTCCGGGTTGATACATCCACCTCTCCCTGGTTCAGGCTGGAGACTGGAAGAGATTTCTCTGGAGAAGCCAACTGTCCTGGCTGGATTAACTACTGAACACTCTCCTGTGATGCTCACAAGTCAACACGCTCTGCTCATGTAGGCTTATCTTCCAAGCACCTTTCCATGTGCTGCTCTTATTAATAAATGGATACCAAATAATCTTTTGGTTAAGTCAGCAACCTTTTGCAAACCGCAAGAGGAAACAAATTCAGAGAATGGCATGCATAGATTGACAAGCTGTTGGAGCACCCCATTCTATAGAAAACTGTCTCTTTTTCCCACAGCCCCAAATCCTTCTGTTTTCCTCTCAGTTCCTACAATGTGACCTAACTGTCCTAGTCTTATAGCATTTATTTTAAAAACAAACAAACAAACCAACAAACTTATACTTATTTTACCCTCTTTTTCAGATGCTGGGTACCAGGAAGGTTGGATCTGAATTGTATACATTTCTGCCTTCCCCAGAGCACTGACTCCTGTAAATAGAGCTTGTAAACTAGGCTGAAGTTGGGACTCAGTACATTTTTCCCCATCTACATATATTCAGTAAAACCTTGGTGAATCAACCAGCAAATCCATGTCTTAGGAGTCCTCAAAAGACTAGATGCCAGACACTGTACTAAGAGCTTGACTCAGATTATCTTGTTCAATCTTTGCAGCAACCTCAGAAGCGAGAAACTGCAATTGTCCCCATTTTATAGATAAGGAAATCGAGGCTCCCAAAGGTTTTCCAATTTGCCCAAGATCACACAGTCCAGATTCAGATCTAAGCCAGCTGACTCCAGAGCCTGGGTGCTTAAGGCTTAAACTGGTTCTTTTTATGTCATATGGGATTCACAATATCCAGCTGTAGACCTCACTCACCCCTCTTCCACAGAATATTCCTAGCACTGGATAGGCACTCCTAGGTTATGCCAAGAAACCGAAGAAGGAACTTATTAACTGGTGCCATAGTTGGGACTCTGAATTGTGCAATGGAAAGCAGCAAAGGCCACAGCCTCACACAGATTCCTTTCAGAAGAATCCCAGACAACAGGGCTTCCACAGTGTTTCTGTGAGGTTATTAGGATTGCATTTTGGAAAAGTAAAGGGCACAAGAAAAGAGAAAGGAATTATCAGTTATCTTTCTTCTCCTTACCTCCCTGTCTGCATGAACTCAGGCAAACACGGCCTACTCCAGATAGTAGCAGAGATTGATTATAAAGTAGTGATAGTAGCTATTATGGATAAAAATCTAGCCTGGTTTCCAGGCCCCTCCGTAGATGTAAACTGTGCCTTCAGGAAAGTAGATTATTTCCTTGGGGGCTCTATGATCCCACAGCATACTGGCACAGAGGTTGTACCCAGTAGCACTACAGAATTAATTATGTCTAAAAAGAGGGGCTCAGATGTGCCCATGAGGAAGCTTATTAATCTTGCAGACAGTGGTTGACTGAATAATAGCCCCCCAAAGATGTGGAGCATGCAATCCCTGGAACCTGTAAATGTTGCTTTATATGGCGTAAAAGTCTTTGCAGGTGTGACTAAAGTAAGAATCTTGAGATGGGAAGATTATTTTGGATTATCTGGGTAGTCCCTAAATGTAACCATAAGTGTCACTGTAAGGGAGAGGCAGAGGGAGACTCGACTACAGAGATGAAGGCAATGTGAAGACTAAGGTAAGATGCAATGCTTTGAAGATGAGGAAGGGTTCATAAGATAAAGAATGCAAGGAATATTCTAGAAGCTATTCAAAGCAAGGAAATGAATTCTCCCCTAGAGATTTGCTGACACCTTGATTTTGGCCCAGTGAAACTGATTTCAGATTTCTGACCTCCAGAATTTTAAGAGACTACATGCATATTATTTGAAGTCACAAATTTTTATAGCAACCATAGGAATTAATACACAAACTCATGGCTATTAATAAATAACAACCCGGATTTTTGTTCTGCATTCATTTAGCAACCCCATTTTCCTTTTTATTAAATAAGTAGCAAATCTAGTCATCAAGTGCTTTGTGAACAAAAAAGGGCAACAGCTGGTCAGTCAAATGCCACTGCTAGCTGATAGAAGATTTGCTTTTCATTTCTTCTGACCCTTGATGTACTGGCTTGGAGGAAGGTGTAAGTACAAGGCATGGATCAGTAGGATTCATGCATCTCAAAGGTTATTGTGATCTGGTTGTCCTCAACAACAGATAGCAAGGCAAAATATTACAGATTCATCTGTTATCATGAAGATGCGACCCTAGACAACTTCTTTGCTATATCCCCATCCCACATAGATGTAGAGATGCTGATATCACAGTGTTGCAATAATGTCCACAGATCAAGAGCAATGTATTCAGTTCCTCTCACTCATTCTCAGCAGGAGGGTAACAAAGACAGAGGATAAAATAGTCTTAGTCACTGTAACTCAATTCTTGTTGCTTCAGTCAAGTTGATTTTGACCAAGAGAAAACTGTTCAAGATATTTGATAAATAGTGTTTGGCCACATTCTGGGCTTTCAAATCTTCTGGCAGCATTGGGTGGTAGCATTGGTGGTAGAAGATAGGCTGATCTGAGAATTAGTGAACTCACCTTTGACACTTCATATCTGGTCCTCAATATCCTCACCAATAACATGAGAGTGTTGGATTAGATTGGTGCTTGCACACAAGAATCTCATATTTACTGATTTTACTGGCCTGTGATGTCAAAACAGTTTTAATGTAATTGCTCAATGTATAGCTTAGAAATAGTGCTACATTTCTAGAACACAAGTGCAATGAAAAGTATTTTTTCTTTATAGATAAGATATGTAGAATAAGCATCCTTTTTAATTCTAAATAGAGATGGCTGTTTTTGAAGGAAGTATTTCAAGAGAGCAACCAAAATAATGCCAGCTGGTTTTATAATTATCACATTTGTAATAGTCAAGTCTTATGATATTTAACCAATATTTAAACAAGTATTATATTTCTTTAAGTGCTACATTTGATCCTAGGTATAGACATATGTCCCCAGTATTGGATTGTTTATGGAACTTTAATGAATGATATACATTTTAGGAGCTATGACAACAGATAGTTTATCTTTAAGCACCTCCTGAAATAAACTGATAAAGCCTCTAAGATCAAGACCCTTCAGAAAGTGCTGATCATTACTTGTTAAAGAATTAATTTATGCAGTACCAAAGATGTTAGAGGTGAGAAAGTACTTATCAGTGAATATTTTCTACAATCATAAACCTGCTAAGAAAATGCATTTGCAGCCCATCAAGCTGTTAACTTTGTGTTATTTACTTAGCAAGGACGTCCTTTTTCTCTTTCATCTTTGTAGAGGAACGTGTTTAACTTGCTGGAAGGCAGAAGTGGAAGGCTGGAAAGACCTTCTGCACAAATGAACATTTCCCAGAAAGCTGGAGATCAGAGTAATTCTGTGAGTCCATATCAGGCTTGGTTTCCTGCCTGCTACCTTAGGACAATTGCTCTTCCTGCTCCATCACATCAGCGCCTGCCTTTTGATTGTGCTAAAGTCACTGCTAGGAATTAAAAATGTCAATGTCTGTTGAAGAGAAATTCATCAGCTCTCTAAGTACAGCAACGTGACTGAGTGCTCTGAAAAAGGGTCTTCGCTCTATTGGCAGCTAGCCATGTGACCTTGAGCAAGTCACTTGTACACCCTGAGCCTTGGCTAGGACAACTTGGAATGGGGAATCAGGTGATCCTCATTTTCTTTTACCTCTTGCAGCCTCCCTGATTTACCAACAGCTCTTTCTGGCCTTATCAAAATCCAAGCAATGTGGGAGGAGAGGTAACCAGACTAAAAGTTCTGACTGGCTTAGTACTGTCATAAATTGGTCCCATGCCCTCTGGGACTAAGGAATGCTTTGAGCTGACACTTTCTCTCATGAGTGCTTTTGTGGGTTCTTTGAAGACCTTCTCCTGGGGTACCCTCAACATAACTTTGTCAGGAGCAGAGCCTCCTTTGTCTGTCAACTTGTATTCTCAGAAAAACACTTGGCAGCTGTAATCCTTAGTTTTGTGTCAGGCACTTGACCACTGCGTCCTACCTACAATTGCTGGGGGGACATAGCTCTTTGAGCGAAATTAGACCCGGCTCAAAAAGTACCCTCAAACTCAGCCCTTGGAGAAAGTTGAGACTTCCAACAAAGCTCTCCTCACAAAATCCTCCTGACAAATCATCTATTTTCACATTCTTGACCCTTTTATATCCCTCATCTGGTATAAGTCATTTGGGTAAGATATCCCAGAGACATATAACTTGTTCTAGAATATGTCTTTTGAAAATGTACATATAGATAACCTTCTCATAGGTAAATTTAGTATCTGACATTCATAGCACCTTTTTAAAAAACTGAGATATAATTCATAAAACATAAAATTCACCTATTTATAGTGTACTATTTTGAGAATTTTAGTATATACAAGAGATTGTGCAACGATACCACTATCTAGTCCCAAAAAGAAACCTCATACCCATTATGGCATTCTTCCCTCCATACAGTCCCCGGAAACTACTAATCTACTTTCTGTCTCTATGGATTTGCCTTTTATGAATATTTCACAGAAATGTAACCATATAATATGTGGCTTCTTTTACTTAGTGTAATGTTTCCAAGGTTCATTTATGCTGTAGTACATACCAGTACTTCATTCCTTTTTATCGCTGAATAATATTATGGTATAGATACACCACATTTTGTTTATCTATTCATCAGTTGATGGATTTTTTTTTAAAATTTGGGGTTATACAAATAATATGTACAAGTTTTTGTGTGGATTTATATTTCCATTGATGACATGGTAACTCTGAGTTGAACTTTTTGGGAAATGTCCAGGCTATTTTCTAAATGGCTACCCCATTTTATAATCTCAAATGTATGGGGATTCTGATTTCTCCATATCCTTGCCAACACCAATTTTCTAAATGGCTACCCTATTTTATAATCTCAAATGTACGGGGATTCTGATTTCTCCATATCCTTGCCAACACTTGTTATTGTCCCTTTCATTATAGCCACGATCATGGGTGTGAAGTGGAATTTTGTGATTTTGACTG
>NW_007246680.1:541887-566887 GCF_000164805.1 Carlito syrichta | reverse complement strand
TTCATAACTTGGGCAGGCTTCATCCAATCAGTTGAAGGTCTGAAGAGAACAAAAGTCTGACCTTCTCTGAGCCAGACAAAATTCTGCAGTTGAGGGACTTTGAACTCGAACTACATACAGCATCAATGGCTCTTCTTTGAGTCTCCAGGATGTAGGCCCGCCATGCAGATTTTGGGTTTACCAACCTTTGTAATTTCATGAGCCAAATTTTAAAAAATAAATCTTTCTATATTTACACATATCCTATTGGTTATGTTTCTCTGGAAAACCCTGACGAATACAGTAGCTTCAGTTTTAAATAAAATTTATTAAGGACCATACATTTCAAGGCTTTGGTCTTCAGTTCTTTATTCTAATTATGAGTCTATTGGTATGATTAGCACTAACACTTCTTTTTTATTACTAAGTCTGTGAAATATGTTATAATACTTGGTAAAGAAGCATCACTTCTAGTCTCCTTTTTAAAATTGACTACTATGTATAGATCTTTGTTTTTTCATGTACATTTTGGGATGTTTATCAATTTTGTTTTTAAAAATCCAAATGTAATTTTTATTAAGTTTGAATTGAAATTATGTAAATTTGTTCCAACCAAAAGGGTGGATATTTCTCCAATATCTTATATGTTTTTATTAATATTTTCTCCACAAAGTCTTGTGAATTCTTGGTCAGGCTAGCTCTTAGAAACTTGTTACTTCTGTTGTTATTGTAAATGGGATATTATTAGCAAATAATTATATATTATATTTAATTTTTGAAAAAATTTTTCATATGTCCAAAGCTATTTTTTTTTCATTTTTCTTTCTCTAAATTCTGCTTATTTGTATCTTCTCTCTCTTTTCTCTCTCTCTCATTCTCTCAATCTTACTAGGGGTCTTTTTTAACTTATTAATATTTTCTAGGAACCATATTTGGCTTGTGTTAATCTTTACTATTATTTTGCCATCGATGCTGTTTCTTTCCCTCTTGTTTCTTTGGATTTGCTCTGTTGCTCCCTTTTCAACTCCTTGTGTTGATTAACATGTTCATATTTTTACTATTCTTGCCTCCAAATAAATGTATTTAAAACTACAAAATTCCTCAAAGTGCTATTTTTCATCAACCTTATTGAGATATAATTTATGTAAGATAAAATGCAGCCACTTTAGTGGACAGGTTGATGAATTTTAACACACGCATAACCCTGAGTAACCAAATCACAGTCAAAATATAGAACAGTCTCATTGGCCCCCAAAATGTTTCCTCATGCTCCCTTTCAGACAAGTATTTTCTGACCCTTCAGCAAAGCTGCCACTGATCTGTTTTCTATTACTATAGATTGGTTTTTCCTTTCTAGAATTTTATATAAGTGGAATCATACAGAATTTTTTCTTTTGTGTCTGGTCTTTTTTATTCAAGATAATGTTTTTGAGATCCATCCATGTTGTTGCGTGTATCAATAGTTAACTCTTTTTTATTACTTGGTATTATGTCATTGTATAAGCTGTTCACCTGTTGATGAACATTTGATTTGTTTCTAATTGGGAGTTAATATGAAGAAACTTTCTATCAATATTTGAGTACAAGTATTTGTGTTCCACAAGTTTTAGACCGTAGTATTTTCATATATTTACTGAATATTTTGTTTTTCTTTATAATTTTGCTTTTAACTTGAGAGTTATTTAAAAAATACATTATTTAGTTTTCAAATATATTATTTCAAAGCTTTTTGTTTAAAAACGCTTTGTTGTTATGTTGTGATGTTTCCACTTTCTATCTATCCTGGAATGAGTTTTTATAACTTGTATACTAGAAAAATTATTCATTACAACCAAGTTCTTGAATTTAGTTTTAAGAAGTTGTGCAATGTCATTTTCTATATGTCTTTTAGTACTCTCTATTTCTGTGGCTATTTTTCTAGTATTTGATTTCATTTTGGGTATTCTTTTTTTTTCCCCCACTTGATAAGGTCAGCTGATAGTTTTGTTTTGTTTCACCTTATTTTGTTTTGTTCCCCCCAAAAACCCAGATCTTTGTTTTCTTTTTTCTTAAACTCCACTCACTTTTTTCCCTCATTAATTAATGTATGCCTTCTTTGTTACTTTTTCCCTCTCCTTTCTTTTGGTTCATTTTTTTTCTTTATGTTAATTTATTTTCATTTTTCTTACACATTAATTTGGTAGTAGTTATAGTTTTATAGCAAAATAAGAAATATAATGTTTTCATTTTTATTATTTTCTAGATATTCCACAATTTGGGTGTTGTATTCTTCTTTGACTCAAGATTTAACTTGGGAATTTAAAAATAAAAACAAAAAGAAACATTTATATGTAAGTAGTGGTTTTACTATTGTTTTGTTTGTTTGTTTGTTTTCTTCTAATTTTTTTCATTATGACCAGGGGATAGCTTTGTACAGATTCTACTTTTTGAATTTAACTCAATTTTCTTTGTGTCCTACTACTTGGTCATTTTTTATGACTATTCAGTGGACATGGGAAAAAATATGTAAGCTCTGTCTTCATGGAACAAAGTTTTATGTATATCAATGGGGTTTCCCTTGTTAATTGTATTATTTAGGTGTTTTACTTTTATCATCGTTTATTCACTTGATCTGCAAACTTGAATGCAAGTTTCTTCCTATAAAGTATTTGGTCTACCTATACCTTATATTGAAATTTTGTATTTATGAATGCTGATACTATGTTCTTTGGCTTATGCATACTTAAAACTTACATCCTCATTTTGAATTGCACTCTTCATAATATTAAATGTGATATAGTTATAAAGACAATCGTAGAGTCAGAATTATTAAAGTTCTATTTCCTACCCATTCCTCTTTCCTCCACTATTCTATTTTATCTTATAATATTTATCTTTCTACTTTAAATATACTTTTAGTTCTACCCCTTGGTCTATCAACTATAGATGATATACTTGTCATTTATCTGAAAGATTAGAACATTAGCACACCTAAGCTTCCTATATAATATTCCACTACTACTATCACATTGACATCATCTGATCTATAATATGTACATTAAGTTTCATAACAATATATTAGTATTAATCTAAATGGAATCTACTATGACTGCAAGTTCTTTTGCTGTGCTCTTGACTGGGGGGGTCCCCAGTCCACCCCCAAATGTTTTAGCCCTCAAAAGAGACAGGCCTTTACCTCTTTCTCATGAGCTTTACTATATATATTTCCAGTGCTATGAGCACTAAAAAGAATGAAACCATTTTGGAAACGTGAGACTCCTTGGAGCCTTGGGTGTGGCCTTGACTCAAAGCACAGAGTCCAAAAGTATATGGAGATTACAGTGCCCGGTGGCAGAATGCGGGTACTCAGCAGGACAGCAGCAAAGTCAAGCAGAAAAGACTTGTTTGTGAGGACATCTGATGTGCCCCTGAAGACTCAAAAAGAATCTAGGCAGAGACTTTTCAGGAGACATAAGTTCTTCTTAAGTAGGTAGAGATACTGAATCATGTGAATGTAAGTGGTAACATGGTCAATGTGACCCCAAGGCTTCACAGGCTTGGAAACATTTAGACTACATATGAAATTAAAATGTGACTCAATGGGAAAGTACATTTTTTTGTAGATAAATGAGGAGTAAATTTGCTTGAACAGAAATGTGGGATTATAGATGTACATGAAATTCTTACACTAATAGATACAGATATGTGCTTTTGTCTTTAAGACTCAAAGTTAGTACTGGATGAAAGAAGAAAATACTTCCTATTACAACCACTACCTTTCTCTGAATGGAACTTAAATTCATGTTGTCTTTTTTTCTTCTTCTTTCTACCTTCTACTATAATACACACATACACAGACACACATTCTCTCTCTCTCTCTCTCTCTCTCTCTCTCTCTCTCTCTCTCTCTCTCTCTCTTCTGGTCTTTTCTTTCAACATGCCCTGGGATTTCACATTCCAGCCTCAACTGTCCAGTTCCCCCCACCATGGCCCAAAAAAACAAAATCACTTTGTCACAAACCCTTTCCCTTTGCCCTCATCCAGAGGCCACTTCTTTTCCCTTTGAATTCCCCTGATGTTTTATCTGTACCTCTCATGAAGCTTATCTCTTTCTGTCTTATATTATAGTTGTTTATGTGTGTTACACATCATGGTCAAGAGGAAAGAAGGTTTACTGGCTTTAGAGTCAGACCTGTCTGAGGATGGATCCCAGGACCATCCCTCACTAGGTGGGTAACCTTGGGAAAATACCAACTCTTGGGAGGTTCAAATTTGTTTTCACAAAATATAAAATTATACTCTCTCTCATAATTGTTTTGAGGACAGTGCTTGGTAAACTACAAGAATAAAAAAAATCATTATTATTACTATCATACTAGCGATGTTATTTTTGTTATTTCTTACATCCCTCACTAGTGTATTTGTTTATCTATTTATTCAACAGATATTTATTGAGGACAGACTGTGGTGTCAGACACCGGGAGCCACATGGAGAAAAAGACAGAGAGTTTTAGGGGTAAAGGCATAAAATAAACAGGCAAACAAATGAATACAGAGAAAAATTCAGATAAAGATAGTACTGTGACAAAACAAAAACAAGATATGCAGTAAAGAATGATAGGCACAGGGAGAGATAAGTGAAGGTCTTTCTGGAAGGGAGAATTTGGGCTGAGACAAGGATAAGAGGGAAGCACCTGTGACAAGTTCTGAAACCAGAGCATCCCAGAAGGAGGGGATGGCACACGTGAAGGCTCTGAGCGGGGAATGAGCTGACAGCAGAGTGAGCAAGGGGAAGCATGGCGGAGGGTGGGGAGTAACACGAAGATATAGACAGGGCCAGTCCCTGCAGGTCCCGTTGACCCTGATAAAGAGCATGGATTGTATCCTCAATGTGATTGGGAACCTCCTTGAAGACACGGTTCACTGGGTCATCCTCAGTGTTATATCTGCCATCATGTCTGCCTCCTGGAGAGACGCTACCCAGCAGCTAGCCTACAGATTTTTGTGAGAGGTAGAGATGTAGGAAAGGAAGAAAGGTCGGAGGAGAGAGAGAGAAGGAAGGAGAGCTGAAGAAAGTAAGGAAGGAGGAAATATCACAGGAGACAATCCATATAGATAAATTTGTTGGTTCTCCCCATTGTCAGGATCTCGTCCAGACTGAGGCCAGCCTTGGTGGGTGGAGACATTTTCCATCCTTCTGTGAACATTTGGTATCACACTGATCTTGTTCCTCGGGTGGTCCCAAATGGCGAGGGGGGCTGGGACACTGGGAGGTCTTGCTGGAGAACAACTCATCGCTGCCTCTGGCACTCATCGCTGGCAGTTCTGTTTCTCAGGTCGCAGATAACAACTGTCAGATGGTCTTACTGTGAAACAATAAGCTTCCCCAAAACAAGGAGGCAGGCCAAACTCCAGAAAGGCTGCAGTATGAACAAAGCACACAAGCCTGGAAAGAATTAAGACTTCATGTGCAACTGAACAAAGCACCTCGGGGAAATGCAAGGGGTTAAACATAAGCACACAATGTTCCAGACATTCTTGAACACACAAGCAGGAAAATAATCACACATCCTTGGTAAAGGGAAAAAGAAGCAAGGAGAGAAACAAGTTGGTGTTCCCATATGAGAACTAAAAATAATACTGTGAAAGGTTGGCCCAGCCCAAAAATGGAGGAAAAGAGAAAGGAATAGCAGACGGGAAAGGTAAGAAACAAGACAGGAGGAAGGGGCAGAAGGCAAGGCCTGCTCTAGCTCCTGGCTCCTTGCTCCTTTGTCATCTGGAAGACAATTTCTTCATCCATCCGGGTAGTGTAACCTGACTTGGTGAAGTTCCTCTGGACATCCTCCTCTCATCGCTCCCTTATTTAGAAATAGCACTCTGGTGAGGGAAACCTAGGCCATGGATCAAGGAGAAACAGCAGCCTCTTCTTAAGTATTTTTCTTCTTACATTTTTATCTTAAATTTAAAAAGAATTGAACTCAAACCTGGCCAACCCCCAGTGGCCAGATGTTACAGGGGTATTTGCTAATGAACTGGCATCTCCAAAAGAATGCTTGTGACTCGGAACAAAACAACAGCATTTGGACGAGCAAAAAGTGTGATACTGTGAGTCTGTGGAATCCAACTTAAAGGTTAGCAAGCCTGGATTGGACGGGAGTTTCTAATCGCAGCTCCTGTCTCAAGTAATGCAGTAGTTGGAATTAAAGGTAGAACAAGTTGGTTTATTCATTGTTTTTTATATCTGGTTTCCTCGTTGGGGTCAGTTTTTTGCTCAGAAAGCTGCCGGAACACATTTCTGACAAGCAGGCCATGCTCACAAAATTCCATCGGTGGCTTTCTCTTACACTTCCCTTTATCAATGGCCTTTTTTTTTTTTTTTTTAATGAGAAAGATAGGATAAGGACTTCTGTCAAGGCCTTTCACAATTACAAAAAGGTTGCGCAGACTGTTTTGGTATGAAAGAAGATATTTTGTCCAATGTTGTAAAGGCATTTAGAATTAAAATGATATAATGTCTACAATGTACTGAGTGCCAGCAATGGATGAAGCACTATTCCAAATGTTTTGCATATGACAGGGATGTCTTTAATACTTCCTAAATTTCTGCAAAATCGCATCCGCCCCATGTTGCAGATAGTAACACTGTGGCTTTGAGAATTAAAGCAGTTTTCCTGTGGCCTTTTAGCTAGTTGATGAAATTTCCAGGTTGGCCTAGGACTGTCTAATTCCAATGCCAAAGTGCTTTTTGAGAATAAAAACTCATCTCTCCATGGCCGATTTCATTTGCATGGTCATCTTTGGTGGGATTCTTTGATAATCGATTATGTTTTCATTGGGGAATCAACAATTTTACAGAGTAAGGACATGGTGGGCAGTCTTCTTACCTGAAATACTGTAGTATAGTTTCTTAGAGAAGATATTTTGAGTTTATAATCTCCAAAAAGTGATGTACTTTTTCACATTTTTGGCTGAAGATTTCTTTGTGTCATAAAGATCAACTCCATTACTGGGGTACGGAAGAGTAAAAATAAATTTCCCATTAGTAGCAACAAGTAGGAATTGTCAGCCAGAAGGAAATTATTTAGTTCTTTTCCTGTTTTAGTTCTTTTTCTGCCAGCGTAATTAAGCAAGGTTCATTTTGGAGCAGGTCAGAACCAACTTCATGTAACTGGTGAAATAGACAGTCAACAACAGAGGATAGGTTCAGAGACGTGAGAAGGGTATGGAAACTAGGTGGGACTTGAGGGCACCAGTCAAGCAGGAACCCCACCACCACCCCCAACTCCCAAAAACAAAGGAGAGGAAAGTTTATTTTTGATAAGCTTATCTAAAATTAAAATTATCCAGAAAATCTAGAAAGAAGCTTGTTTCATTAGCACACATAAATTTTACGCCATTTTTGAAATAAAGTATTATTTTTAATTATATGTAGGGGAAAGGGACCACTTCATCCTAATTGTCTGCTAGTCTCAGTGCCTATAAAATTCTAAATCTTCCCCACTCTCCCGTTAAAACATCTTCCCACATTGAAACCTAAAATTCCACCATTAACAATCCGTTCCCTTCTGCTAAAGCATTCTCTTCCCTCAGAGTAGGTTTTCTTTTTGAGGTAAATACCCTGGGAGCCAATACATTAATTTCAAAAGCCTCTGGGAAAAAAGGATGTGTGGTCTCCATTCCAGAAAGACCCTGGGTCTCAGGAGAGCATTTGGCAAGGGGGAAAGGCCCATCACCCTTTATCAATGTGCAGCGCTGAGGAGAGAAAGAATAAGGAAACAAACCTTTGATTTTTGCCCTAGGCCAGTCCTTAATGCTATACAATTTGCTAGGGAATCATAAAAATCATGAAATGTTTTTACTCAAATACAACATTTTATTACAACTATGAACTACAAAAGCTAACCACATCCTTCTTTCTCTAATAAACATGACTGGAGGAGCTAACACCGACAACCTACAGAAATAACTAAATGACCTAACAACACAACTCTTATTTGAACCTATGGCCTCTCTTTACTTGTCCCTCTAATGTGCTATTGATTAGCTTTCTTTCTCTACTTGGTGTCTCAGTGAACCCTCTCAGGAGGTGTGGCTGAAAGTTCAGCATCAAATAGCAAAATCATGAAATTTTATACTTTTAAGAAACTAGTTGACTGCATAAGGTGGCTCACACCTGTAATCCCAGCACTCTGGGAGGCCAAGGTTGGTGAATTACTTGAGCTCAGGAGTTCAAAACCAGTCTGGGCAACATAGTGAGATCTTGTCTCTACCAAAAAAAAAAAAAAAAAAATTAGCCAGATGTGGTGGTGTGCACCTGTAGTCTCAGTACTCCAGAGGCTGAAGTAAAAGGATTGCTTGAACCCATGTGGTTGAGGCTTCAGTGAGCAGTGACTGGGCCACTGCACTTCAGCCTGAGAGACAGAGTGAGGCCCTAATTCAAAAATTAATAAGAACAAGAAAAAACCATTACTCTGTAATGATAGAATCTTTAGTGAATTCACTGGAAGTCATAATCCCTTTCACCAAGGAATAAAATGTGCACACAGTCACACCCATAAAAAACATTGAATTCAATTTGAGAGCATTGAAAAAACTCAGAACCCCAGGTTAAGATCAGATAACCCTCATATTTTATAAACAAAGAGAGCCACGGAGAAGTGCTTTGCTCAAAGTCAGTCAGTTAGTGGCAAGACAAAGATGAGAACTGAAATTTTCACACGGTCATTAAAAGAAATACTCCCCATCAGATTCTCATCTGTCAAACATTTCGGCAAACAGAAACAGGAGGTTACTCTATTCAGGAAGAAGTTTGTTTAGCTTAGCCAAACTTATTTTATTTTTCAACAGATGAAGTAAACCAGATTCAGAACTCTACATTTTTGTCACATATAGGGCATGGAACTTTACTAAATGGAATAGTTGGTGTGTGGTTTGGATGTATAATTTATTTTTTTTTTTTTTACTTTTTTTTTTCTTTTAGTTGGAGTCTCACTCTGCTGCCCAGACAGGAGTGCAGAGGCACACTCACGGCCACCACAGCCTCCACCTGCTGGGCTCAGGCGATCCTTCTGCCTCAGCCTTCCAAGGAGCTGGAACTATAGGCACTTGTTACCACACCTGGCTTATTTTTTGATTTATTGTAGAGATGAGGTCTTACCAAGTTGCCCAGACTGGTCTCGAACCCCTGAGCCCAGACAATCCTCTTACATCGACCTCCCAAAGTGCTGGGATTACAGGCTTGAGCCACGGCACCTGGCCAGGATATATAATTTAAATGAAACACTTGAATGTAAACCCAAAACACTTTGCTGAAGTGGAGAAGGAAAACCATGGTTGTTTTAGATGCATCATTAACATGTACTCCTTGAATTGTTTGTATGTGTATGTGTATGGGTGGGGTGGAGTGTGTTGGGGGATGAGATGTATGTATATGGGTGAGGAGGTATGTGGAAAGTGTGTGTGTGTGTGAGTGTGTGTGTGTGTGTGTGTGTGTGTGTGTGTGTGTGTGTGTGTATGGTTGAGATGCTGTGTGTGTATGGATGGATGGTGTAAATGTATGGATGGGGTGAGGTATGTGTGTGGGGGTATTTCTGTGAAAAGCAAATGAGAAGCTGCATGTATCCCAGTAGGGTGAGGAGAAACCCCGAATTAAGGGTTGAGCATCAAGATGAAGACAGCTTCCATCCTGACTTAACCAGAAGCCTTCAGAAGCCCCAGAAAAGGAAGTTGGAAGGCAAGGTGCTGGGGAGGGGACACAGGTAGTGTCTGGAGTATCAAAACTACAAATCAAGAGATTGCCTATGGCTTTGTCTGACAACCTAGTGCCATAAATGTATATGAGGATTTTATTTTTGTTTGTTTGTTTGTTTGTTTGTTTTTGTTTTTGTTTTGAGTTGGAGTCTCACTCGGTCGCCCATACTGGAGTGCAGTGGTCGCTCCCAGCCTCCGCAGCCTCGCCTGCTGGGCTCCGGCAATCCTTCCACCTCAGCCTTCCGAGTAGCCGGAATTACAGGCATGTGCTACCGCAACTGGCTGATTTTTTTTATTTATTGTAGAGATGAGGTCTCGCTGCCCAGGCGGGTTTCAAACCCGTGGGCTCAGGCAATCCACTCACCTCAGCCTCCCAAAGGTGCGGGATTACAGGCTGAGCCACTGAGCCTGGCTGTATATGAGGATTTTAAAGGATGTGAAGTTCTTTTTCAATTTCCATGACTTTTGATTGTTAATGAAACTAAAGTTGAAATCTCACTTTCCAAGCGGGTGACCTTGAACAAGGCTTCTTCTAGACCTTGGTTTTTTTCCTCTGTAAAATGATGTCATGATATCTACAAACTCTGGGGATGAAGGGTCGCATGGGGACCTCATGAGCTGATCCATGATCAGCTCAAGGCACATAGCAAAGGCTTGGTCAATGAGAGCTGTGGGTGTCCCTTGGGTTTTCACTAGATCTGATCCAGGAAGGAGTTCTGAATTCATGGCTTAGACACTGGGGACTTCAGTTTCTTTCCTTTAGGTGAGAAGGGGGAGCAGGAGCAGATGAAAAATAAAGAATTGCATCTAGCAATAGTAACACTTTGTGATTTTATGACACTTTCTGGCCTCTTTGAAAGTTGGCACTGGGAGTCTTTTCCCACCTGCCTGCTCTGCTTCTCATTCCAGCTTTCTGATTCTTTCTGCTGTCTCATTTTAGTGCTCTACTTGTCTCCCACTCTACACTTTGCTGGCTTTCCAGGTCGACTTTAGCAACCCTCCAGGGCATGCCTCCTCAGATCTGTGTGCCAGATTCACACGTTGCAAACTAGGCTGATGAGGGTATCCCAAAATTGGCTGGGAGGGGGATGTTAAAACACTTTTGAAATTCATTTTAATCAACCTGATATAAATATGATTTCAAAACAAAGTCATATTTAAATAGGGGTGAATCTGAAATCCAGTTTTCTTATCTATAAAACAAGTGACCCAGACAAGTTGAAATCTGAGATCACTTCCATAACTAATATGAGACCTTTAAAGAGGCAAGGACTTTGTCTTATGCCATAAGTCATATCAATTATACTGAGGGCACGACTAATGAATATTAGGATTTTATGAGGAAAATGCCAACAATTTACCTTTCTGTTTTATCTAATAACTCAATCTAGAACAATGAGGACTCATCAAAAAATCTAATAATCCTACAGTATTTTCTCTTCATCTCTTACTAGGTATTATCCTCCTGGCCTGGGACT
Source organism: Carlito syrichta (assembly GCF_000164805.1). Lineage (NCBI taxonomy): Eukaryota > Metazoa > Chordata > Mammalia > Primates > Tarsiidae > Carlito > Carlito syrichta. The sequence continues at coordinate 555,701 of NW_007246680.1, read as the reverse complement.
CGTCTCTAGTCTTGGCACTTTACCTGATCACAAGTTAGAATGGAAAAGAAATACCTGTTTATTGTCCCGACTATTAGTTGCGGTTCTGATGCTCTGAATGCCACAATCTGCTTTGAACTTCCTTAGGATGCTCTCAAGGAAACCCAACCTCTATGTGAAAAAGACAAACTTTAACTGATTTCTACCTTTTTTTTAAATCTAGAAAAGTGGAGGCACCAACAAAAAAAGTATCATCCTAGCTCTACTCCAAGTCAGCTATACTTGCCTAACTGTAAAATAATACTTTAGTGTTTGTAGATAAAATACTTTTAATGAAGTTGAATTTAACATTTCAACAATTAACTGCATAGGAATCAAGAGATGTTCACAAGCTCTGTCCGACAGCACTGTAATTGTGGCAGTAAAGCTCCATCATCTGCCATGACAGCTAAATTTTTTTAGTAGGTCCAGGAGAATTTCAGAAGCTTAAGGTCAGGGACTTTGCCTCAGCTTCAGTTCTCCCTCTTGGAAACACCTATGGCAAGGGTCAGCAAACTTTGTCTATAAAGGGCCAAACAGTAAGTCTTTTACTTTTCAGGTCATTCAGTCTTTGTCACAACTACTCAACTCTGAATGAGCACAGTTATGTTTCAATAAAACTTTGTTTACAAAAACAAGCAGAGGGCTGGGTTTGGCCTCCAGACCAGAGGTGGTTTACTTTTGATTTATAGACCATAGAGGTATGAAATTAATTGTGGAAATCTAAGACTCTCACACAATTCCCTTGTATTTTTAAATAATATTTTATTGTTTCTTTCTCATTTTAAAAAGAGATATGATTATGATAAAGGTTTGCAGAACAATTAACCATAATGCCATGAGATATATCATTTCTTAATATTTTGGGACAAAACCTTCAATATATCTAATATTATATATAGTTTCAGGAAAATTCTATATAGTGCTATAGATGCAAATTTACCTAATACCCTCATTTTTATGCTATTTCCCTAGATACAATTTAGACTAATTTTACTAATTTCTATCTTCTAGATTGCTTGATTTGTCTTTTCAGGAGCAATAAGGAACTCTAGCTTTATCATTTCTTCTCTCACACTTACAATTAGGGGACTCTGGTCCTTGAGATTTGGAGCAAGTTATACAGAGAGGGGAGCAGATAAGATATAGTCTAATGAACTCCAATAACATGTTCCTCAAAGGTCAGGGTACAGAAAGACCCCAGAGAGAAGAGGGATGTGGGGGTGGGGTGGGGGTGGGGTGGGGTTAGGGAACCAATTTGTTATTAATATGGTTTCCTGTGACCCCTGTTAAAATCTGTATTCTTATAAGTTCTTTAGAAAATTTCGCTATACATGGACTGTGGTCTAAGCTTTGAAAAGCACTGAATGGCTATCAGAGAAGGGATTCTTGTTCCATGGGGGATCATTCACTCAGTTCAGGTAAGCACTCATTCTTCAATTCAGATAATACTCCAGCATCTGTCTTTCCATTTCCCTATTGCCAATCTTGATAATTGTTCTAATCATTGATATTTCCAACAAAGAGTATGAGAAATCATGATTTTAAAAGGATTACAGGAGGTAATACATAAAGCCTATTGCCTAAAAATACAGCTGTCTGGATTTCATGTGGCTTTCACATTTAGCCTACTGTCCTTGTGTGTTTCTAAAATAAAGCCAGATATTTCTATGCTCTTGCTCAAAAGAAGTACATTTATTGAGAAAAACAAGAGAACCAGAAAGCAAAATTTGACTCAAATGTTCTAAGCTAGACACCAAGACAGAGAATGGAAATAAAATTGCAGGGTGAAAGATATCAGTTAGAGCTTTACTTTCAGACTCATGTGAAATCACAGTTGCTCGCCAAATTCATTATGCAAGACAGTTGGAGTAATAGTATTTTTAATGTATGGAACCATTTTTTTTTTTTGAATACTTGGAAACCAGAGACTTGCAGTGATGTCAATAAGAATATAAATTTTGCCATCAAGAAGTCCTCAGCAGCCGGGCACAATGGCTCACGCCTGTAATCCCAGCATTTTGGGAGGTGGAGGTGAGAGGACTGCTGAGCTCAGGGGTTCAAGACCAGCCTAAGCAACGTGGTGAGACCGTGTCTCTACAACAAATCAAAAAATTAGCCAGGCGTGGTGGCACATGCTTGTGGGTTCAGCTACTTGGAAGACTGAGACAGAAGGATCACCTGAGCCCAGCAGGTCGAGGCTGTGGTGGCCGTGAGTGTGCCACTGCACTCTAACCTGGGTGACAGAGTGAAACTTCAACTCAAAAAAAAAGGTCCTCAGTGTGACAAGCTGTTCCTCCCCTTGGTATTCTGTGATCACAGACACACCCCTTACCTATTTCTGGGTTGTTGAGAGGATAAAATCATTGATATAACTCCTAGAGGCTGACCTAGAATGAATGCAGAATAAATGCTGCTATTATTTATAATAGAACCATGAGGTAATTACAAATTCTCCCTGATCATTAATTCTTGAAGGTCTTTTATTGACATTTTACTTGCTATAGTGTGTTTCTGTATATGTGTAAAGGTAATAAGACAATTATGCTATAAATTGCACTATTAATGTATTCCAACTAGACTTCCCTCAAATTAATACTAATTAGTGATGTTTACATGTAATTTCAATAGGGACTAGAGTGATATTTGCTTTGCGGTACCACAGGGAGGGAAACATTAGTGGTTGTTTTTTTTTTCCTTAAAGTATAAATGGAGGATGCTGACATAAAGACCAAACAATGACTTTAAGCATTTATTAAATCATGTTGTGTGCTGTTTCTTAACAATGAAAATATCATTTACACTGCCAAGCAGAAGAAAGACGCTTCTGGCCTGATGCACCAAGTAAGGATGGAAAAGTCAGTCTCTATATTCTCAGTGGAGCATTATAAGTGTAAAAAAGTTTTAAATATTAAGAAATAAATCTAGAATCTGCTTCCAAAATGTATAATAACTTGAGCTTGCCTTAACAACATAGGATACATCAATCATCTTCTACTTTAAGTTGTTAATACAAGAAAGCTTAAAGAAGGCGGGGGAGGGCTTTGCTGCTTCTATATTGGCAACATGGTTTATTATTTTCAAAAATCAAAGATGTTACTATCCCTTCTAGTGGTGAAACGATTCAATAAGCTCCACCTGTACAGAAATCAGAATTTCCCAAACTTGCCAACCAGAAGAGTCACCTGCTTAAAAAACACATTCTCAGACCACTACAGGAGATCAGTATTTCTAATAAGCAGCTCTAGTAATTAGACAAGTTTGTCTAATTACTGGCAGTGGTTCTCAGCCCTAACCACTCGCGAGCATCTCTTGAGAAGCACAAAAAAGCAGCAAAAGCAGCAACAATCACTGATGTCCAGGCCCCACCCCAGATCCATTAAATCTCCTGAGTTGTCCTGGATATTGATTTGTTCCAAAAGTCACTGAGATGATAGTAATAGGTAGCCAGTGTCATCAGGGCTAGCAGCACTGGCCACTTCTGGGAGTTGGTTAAAAACGCAGGATCTCAGACCTGCAGACCCCTAGAATGGCCATCTATATTTTAACAAGATCTTCAAGGGATCTGTGTACACATCTAAAGTTGACAACGTTGTTCTAGTGCACATCAAAGGAAAGCAGATCTTTCCACCAAGAGGATGGATTTTTTTTTACTCCCCCTCCCTTCTCCCTTTGCACCACCACAATTAAAGCAGCTTACAGTCTTGACAAAGGTCTTTTTCTTTATACACTTGGCCACTTAAAGCCAACTGAAGAAGGATAGAGTGAGGCAAACCTATCTGTTCCAAAATCATTTATGAAGGTATGTTAAGCAGTGTATACTGCTCTTACCCAAATGCCCCAGCATATTTTAATTGGCATTTTGTTTCATGTCCCATAATCAAAGACATTAAGGATCACTAACATTCACATCCGTGAATTCATTTAGACAGTTTTCTTTAATTAACGATGAAGACACTACAGTTCTAAGTACCAGACAGAATCAGGGGGAAAAAAAATTGAAAATAAGCATACCACTATAAAGAAAACTTGGAAAACACTTCTAAATAAAAAATATATACCTGGCCTGGTACTCATTACATATATACATAATACATATGTTATACACATATATACAATAAATGTTTTGGTAGCAATACAGACCATGCATTGGTCTTTTTGTACACAGATGAAGTAGCACCATGAGCAGCACCACCATCTTAAGATGATAAACCAAACTGCACATACATTAAATGAAAATATATATGTATTTAATTTGGCCCACCCTGTAGCCAAGAGGTTTAAGGAGAGTACTTCGCAAGAAAAATTGTTCTGGGAACTACATTCTTGAGCCAATGGCAAAGTTCTAAAAAAAACAGGCCTAAAGATGTCTACGCAAATACAGATAAGTTTTCCTGTTTACTGAGTTTGTCCTATCTTATGGCATATCAGTTAATACTGGAAAAATTAACAGCATAAGCAAAGAGATTGAAATGCCAGGTGAATGGCAAGTCTAAAACACCAGCTCTCTTGGTGTATAAATCACGAATGCCAAGTCATCGACAAACTAGAAAAGGAAGATAACTCTCCACCTAAGTCATAAGTTTTCTACTCATATTAGCTAATTCTAGCTCTTTATTAAAGATAAATTCCTTAAGACTAGGGTCAAACACCTCCAATATCATTTACCTTCTCCCTGTACCTAATGTGATTCTCTGTTTATAAGCAATGAGTGAAGCTCAACAGGCCATCTGACCCACACAATCTCTACCCACGCTTAGGAGACTGACTTATAGGCTTGGCCTTAGAAATGACCCAAGGTACCAGTGTTTACCCTTGATGTTTTACTGACCACAAAAGAGTTGTTTTTGCTCTCCATAACTGAGCTTGCAGTCTGGAGGTCTTTCTCTTAGTCTTGGCAAGGTCATATTTTCTCAATCCCTAGAAAAGCATACTTGTTCCTCTCAAGTTTCTCAGCAGCCTATATAATGAATACAGGGTTACCTCCAAGGAACACTCATGGCATCCTAGGAACAAACATTAACTGCCCTGTCAAGTCACTGCAAAGAAGCATCTCATATTTGACTTCCCCATTCTCCTTTGCATGCCTTCCAAAGGGTTCCATCTCTCCCCAGTCAAGGTCTTAATTTCCAGTGTCTGCTTTCAGGGCTTCCTCATGCCATGGACTGACCTACAGAGCTCCGCAAAAGTAGTGTAATGCCAAATATGGATCATTGTCACCAGCAGTCAGAGCACTTCACATCAATACTATTTTTCATGGCTCTTATTGTCAGTGGATGAAGAGGGCTCTGCCCCCCCCCCCACGCCACCTTTTAACCACCTGTATTAAAGTTTCCAACCACATGGAATATTGTATTCAATGTGCAAGACTGAATAAACAGGACTTCAGGATTGTTTCTTACAGTACAGCAAAATTGTTTCTTAATACTTTAAATGTCTCAAATTTTAAAATCGGCTAGAAGACAAAAGCCAGAGAAAGGAAGGTTTAAAAATCTCTACTTCTGGCTAAATGATTTTTAGTAGATCAATTTTTGCAGTCACTGGAATAGTCAAGAGAGTCCCTGACCTTTGAAAGTCAGAGAGAAATAGCCACAAATGTAACATCAGTACTGATTTGTCATTATTGACTCAGGTGGTTGATCATTAATGGATTCTCCTTACTTCTAGCTGGTTCTAGGGCCATTCTTTCACCCAGAATGAAGATATCATCAAAGTCATGAAACATATTTGTTCTTTTCACAAAGGAGAATTTAAAAACTCGTCCTAAGTTTAAGCAAGAATGCTGTGAAAGGTTGGACTTATGAAGAAAAAGCCCCTAACTTCTAAGTTAACCAGAGGCCGCTAGAAATCTCATTAATGTAAGCCCTTGGCTGGCCTACAAATATCTTGAAATGGATAAAAGCCAACTCTCTGCAATAGGAACTGAATACAAGTTCTTAGCAGCTGATATTGCTCCAAGTAAACCCTTCGTGTAACCAGAGCATGAATTTGTGGCCTGAGTAACAACTTCCAGTTGTAAATCAGTAAAGTTTGATACCACCATCAAACCCAGCTCAGGTACCACTAGAAGCAGCTTGAATAAGAATTTCTACCTTTATGCTATTTGACACAACAAAAAGTCAGAAATAGAAACCAAGAGATGGATTTTCCAGTCTGTGCATTTCAGTTCTCATCCAAAATATATTGATAATCCCACATGCAGAGGTATCTTGATGATACATATTCAAAGTGTAAGTTTCATAAGAAATTATAATCAGCTTTACAGGAAAATGGCTGGGGCTGACTTTGTTCATTTATTTCTCTTTAACTACTTAAGTCCTTAATGGAAGACAGCAAGCAGCTTGCTCTTTTCTTCTACCCACAAGATTATGAATTGGAATACTTGAAAAATGAAAAGTTCGTTTGGCTAAGAAAGTCTTTTTTACAAAAGAATAAAAAAACAACTTTCATATCAGATTTTCAAAACTGGTAGTGTTCTCTACTAGGAAATGATGTAATTTAGCAAGTTCCTTGAAAACAATGGATTCTTATGACTATAGACCTATTTATCTTAGAAATTGATGAGCATGCAAATGATTAAAATCTGCAACAATGAACATTGTACAACGGTCTGTGAAGTACATGCCATCTGGTTGAATTAACAGTAACATAGGCCTCAGCAGTGTGAGGGGTTCCATTGATCTCCACTGCTTTTTGGGTAGAGCCGGGGTCCCTGACCAGCTGATCAGTGGGCAGCAGTCACTGCAATGCCCTCCAACCCTGGCCCCTTCCTTGTAGTCCCACCCCTGCTTGGGAGCTCAACCCTTCAGAGAAATGAAATTTTGCTCTTCCCAACAGCAGGGCTGGGGATGCCTGATATAGAGTTTATACTGACTCAGAGGAAGCCTGAAACTTGTGTTAATTCACTTAACCTTTAGGAATTTTCCTGATAAAAAGATTAACACTCTGTCAGCAATATCTTTAAGTGTATTCATTGCCTTCTTTTTCACATGGAAAAATTCCAAGATGTCTGTATCCTTTCCAAACAAGAAAAGAATTAACATTTTCACTGCTGGCTAGACATCTCAATAGCAGGTCATTATGCTTTTACATGCTCTCCGCACTGTGTTTCATTAACTAATCACTAATAGGCCAGTACCCACCAAGGCAAATGGGCCAATTACATTCAGTTAAACAATGTAACACTGGAAGTTCTCAAAAAACATGAGATAAGAGTCTTATGGAAAGTGACATGTAGCCCCTGGTCATGATTTTTAAAAAAAAACCTTTCTGGAATTTTAATTTCTGGTTAGCAAGCACTCACTTATCTTACTATCTTTCTCAAGACAATGCAGGAAATGAAATATCAGAATGTGTGCACAGAAAAAAAAAATGGAACAGAGCAGGAAACTTACAGAAATTGGGGTGGGGAGGGAGAGAAGAAAAGATCAACAGTATCTAGTTTATTATGAATAGAAAGACATTTGCAGAATTTACAAACACCCACATTGTTCATTCCAAAGAGAGCTTTTGATTTGAAGGAATCACCCATGTCTCCTTCTCTTTACAATATATACAATGGAAGACTTTGATTTCCTTTTCTTGTAATTTTGCTTCCATTCAGTTGCCAATTTTAACTTGAAAACACCCAGTAGACTATATCCTTCGTCAGTTTACTTAACATGTCCTATTGTCTTACAGGAAAAATACAAAATTAAGATTGCTTCTTATAAGGAACTCAGCTCAACATCAGGTTTATATTACACGAGATAGTATCAGCAAATATAATTATACAATTGAGAACCATCTATGGCACTATGATTCTTATTATATTATTTTTCTGAATTATAATCTTAAAACAAGGATCATACCCTATTCTACTCTTTTTAGCCTTGTTTTAAGCATATGCTCCACTCTTTACAACAGAACATTGTATACCTCAGTCCCACATCCAAAAAAAAGATGTGCTGTAAGAAAAGTTACATTTTCATTTAAAAAAGTACACGTATAAATCAAAACCTATGTTAAATATTTAATACTCTCTCCACTCAATGTGAACAGTTTCATATGAAATAATTTACAAAGATGCTTTGTCGTACACAGTTTCAGCAGCAGATGAAATGTATCTTGCAAATGCAGTGAGAGTCAACCCATTTTCTCGTGGCATGGTGGTGGGCACATCAGCTCATTGTGGCCAGCTAAGTCCTTACAGTTGAAGATGAAGTTTATGCAGACTCATTGTTCTGGTGTCACAGTGCTTTTTTGCTTGGCACAATATAGAACGTGCAGTTCAGTCAACAAACTCCTGAGGATTGTATAAAGTAAACAAACTGAAATGGATGCATCGTACCATCTACTGAGGAGGAAGATATGAGGTCCTAGTTGTGGATCATGAAATATTTAGAGTCTGGGTACCCATGAGTTAGAGGAGGATTTGCTGAGGTCATTTAGGTCTTCATTCTGAAAAGGAAAACAAAAGAATTTATTACCACAGACATCTCAAAATACACCATCATTGTTTAGACCTCTTCTTCTAAAAGAGGCAGTGTCAGATAAACTGAAGTTACAGGCACATATGGTACTGTGTGCCCCAGTAAAATCAACAAACTGTATCTAACTTTTTCATGTCTTTCAAAATGTAAGAGTCTAAAGCAATCACAAATGAAAAGTAGTCAATATTTAATCAGTAAACAACAAATCAACATGATCTGGGTGTTTCAGAGGTTCAGCAACAAAAAGATACAAAATAAATGCCCATCGTTGGTATTGCATAAAATCACTATAAAATATGGTGAGCAGGTTATAGTCAGTCTATGCACAATCTTTTGTTTGTTTGCTTGTTTTTTGGTTAAAAGCTGCAGATTTTAGAATTTAAAGCTGCAGAGATTAACATTGCAAAATCTGAAATCAATTTTTACTGGGACATTGCTTGGCATAAAATTTTAGATGCAAAAAGGGACCCATGCAAAACAGACCTAGTTAATCATTAAATAAGAAAAGAAAGGAACTCAGATTTAAGTGTAACAAAAACAAGCTACTTAGGCAGAAGCACAGTATTTCTTCTATGCAATTCAAAGACACATTATCCATAATTCCCCTTCAGAAAGAAGACCCTTTTTCAATCTCACAAAGCATCTTTTGCTCTCAAGTATTATACTAAATGACAGTCCTTCAGAGGTCCATATTTTTCATGCATCAAAACTTATCTATAAATATCAATATTTAGAATGCCCTGAAGAGTATTTGGCACAGAGTAACCAGTAAATACTTGTTGAATGAGTAAATGGGTGCAGTGCTATGGAGAGTACAAAGTTGAATTCTGCTACCAACCCTGCCTTCCAGAAATTCTAGAAAGGAAGGTAGGCTAAGTTCATAAACAGAATGCAAAATAGACATCAGTAAATTTCATGATAGATGCACAGGGGAAAAAAGTTCTAGACACATGGAAGAGGGAAAGAATACTTCCAGTGAGGACTATAAGAAAGCACATGGCAGACACAAACTTGGCTTGTTTGGAAGAAAAAAGATAATTTGGGGATGTGGAAACAAGGATAGCGTTTATGTTGCTTCAGTTTTACACCTCCATAACACATCACAAGGCCTGCCACACAGCAGGGGCTCAATAAGGTCAAGTTGAACAAATGACAGGGAAAAGGACACTTCCCATTGAGAGCACTGGACAAAACAAAGCCCAGGGGGGTGAGAAGGCAATCACAGACAGGCTAGTTGTGGCTTCACCAGACCACAAGGCTTCTGAAGAGGGATAGAAGTTGTCAAGTCTACAAATGTAGATGGAAGTAGAAAGTGAAGAGCCTTGAATGACAGGCCAAGAGGTCTTTAATTTTAGAAACAGCAGGGACACGCACTGTCATATGAACAAGATGCAGCAGTAATAATGCACATCAGCTATAAGGGTTGCAGTAGCTTCTAAAATTCACATGACATAAATGTTGACCAACACTACTTTTTTCTCTCTCCTCTGGAAGGGAATGACTATGCATAGGATCAGCCATCATTATTAGTTTCATGATGGCTTTCAGGTAGGTCAAGGTTTATTCAATGAAGTCTGTAGTGTTATAAGATTTGTTTATCTAAAAATATTAACTCTGCTCTAAAAGACAGGTAAACAGACTATTTTTTTTACTTATTAAGAAGGCTTGCATGGAGACACCAATGCAAAAACAAACAAACAAAAAAAGCAGCATTCCAGGCTTATTCTTTAATTGCCAGAGAAACAGGATTTACTTCACTATGTCTTCACAAGTGCAAAGAAAAGCCCCTTCTCTCAAATGCCCAGTTGTATGCTGGGAAACTCCCCATGATGAACTCCAGATCTCTTATTTACTGTCAATTTTCTCCTGAACTCATATGGAAATGTTCTTACCAGAATATCTAGACATAGCTTAACATAGCTTCACAGTTCTGGGCCTAAAATTAGGCAGGGAGGCCACACTTTATTAAAGGACTTGTGACAAACAAAGAAACTGCCGAATATAAAATGAGGGGGAAGAAAAGGGCACACGGTATGTTTTTCATTTCAGTATCTGGCTTTCCTCCAGAAGGGCTGAATGAGCAGCTCAGTACAGGAACAAACTGTACCCAGTTTTATCATCACACGTGCCAACCTGCATGGATGCATAAGGGCAGAGACTGGGAGCCCTGTGAGGAAAGGAAAAAAATGTGGCTTCACTGGTGCCGAAATCTATTGCTTTGGGCCACTTGGAAACAAACCACCCCTGTCATTGTCGACAAGTACATTCAAAGAGCAAGAAATAAAAGGATATATCAACTCCATCATATACCTTCTTTCTGAAATCTTCACATTATTACTTTCCAAAGCCCTTTATCATATATCCTGATCAATGCTTGTCTCAGTCATAAATACTGCCCTGATGGTGCCATCAACTAAGGAGTCTATGAAAAAGTAAAAGCAAATGGCAAAATGTGAGGCCACATGGCGGGCATGGAACAGAAGGTGGCCCACAGGTAATAGAGACCTGGAAAATGTAAAGGGAAAGCATGAAGTTCACATCTGTTTGTCTTTGTACAGGATGTGTGCATGTGTGTGTGTACATAAAGTTTCGCTATCAAGTAATGACAAGGACATCCCACAGTGAGAACTACCCTTCACAGCGGCCACCTTGGGGGCTGCATACTTATTCCAATCATGCAGTCATTGTTTAAAGCATTTTTGGAATGCCTTCTCAAGTTCTCATTTCTTTTTTGCAACTGCCTTCCCAGCCTTGGGCATATTCTTTTGAATGGTCTCTATAGCAGCCAGTCTTAGCCCTTTGAGGACATGTTTGATCTTTGGGGACAGCCAAAAAACTTTGAGAGCCAAATATGGTAAATAATGGGACTGATTAAGTGGGTAATAGTTCCCAGCAAGGTATTATCTAAACCCAAAGAGCTCCAACACCGCAGTCAAAAGCAGAGTTGTTCAGGACAGTTGCTCTGAGTTTGTTGGAAAGGAAGTCTCATAACTTCAGAGACAGACCTCAATATGCACTTAATGAAACTAAAGTTCATCTGCCCATATCCCTACTGCTACACACTTGCAATCAAGAAAGACTGAACTCGAATAAAGCAACTCACTCCAAAAAGGTAAACACACACACACACACACACACACACACACACACACACACACTACACACACACACACTACACACACACACACACACAGATGCACACATACATACACTCATATATACATATATACATAAATATATATGCTCACACTATTTGTGTAACTTAGGAATGTTTACAAAAAGAAAAAAGCAATGCCTACATTACGCTCTTGCAGTCATTCAATTCAATAAACATCTGGTGAGTGACAAACACAAATGCAATGATAAAGACTGGAATAAGTACCGTTAAAAAGTGAGAGAGGCATACATGTGTTTAACGCACTTTATAAGACCCCAGTTGATTGACTCCAATCACAAGTAGCAAATATTGCTACAATGTGTTACAAACACAAAAACTCATCTGTAACAAGCAGAGACTGGAAACAAAAAAGCAAAACATTTCCTTTAGAGAAGACACTGTACAAATATCAAGTGATAATGTTCCTACAATCCATTCTCTCTAGTTACATCATTGGGGAATAACTTCTGAACCCAGAAATATGATGCACCTGTCATGAGATTTAGTAGCAGGAAATTACATTTTGACAAAATTTCATCACCACATCAGTATCTACTATACCCTTCTGTGTGTATCTCCTTGTAAGATAAAATCCACCTAATCCTGTCGCCTGTAATGAAAAATGTAATTTTTAAAGCATTATCAAATAAGTCAACACTTGAGCAATGCTACTTGAGACCTATGGATTATTGCATTATTGCATCCAGGAAGAATTTGCATCTTCTGGACTCTACCCACTTAAACTATGCTACTATAGCTGAAAAACAAATAAGGCCTTTGCCTCCTCTCATATTGTCTCAAGATTAGTTTTTACTGTGAGAGCAACTGAAAACAGCAAAAGGTGAGAATATAAGTATGATGGAAGGATCTGTTCCACCCTTTCAGCAATACGTTTTTAGTCAAAATCATTGACAAGTATTTTTATCTTCTGTCGTGTTTGAAACTTGCCAATGTGTTGAGTCAAGTGCAACATAGTAATAAAATTTTGGTTAGGACATTGCTGGTAGTTTCTACTTTTGCTAGAAAATAGCAAAATATTGTAAGTTACTTGGATATTGTCATATACTAAAATGTAGCCAGAGGGTAACCCTTCCCCATCCAACTGTGTGAGTGGATTGCCTGAGCCCGCAGATTGGAGAGCAATGTGGGCACTTTGGCAAGACCTCATCTATACAATAAATCAAAAATTAGCCAGGTGTGGTAGCGTGCGCCTGCTAGTTCCAGCTACTTGGAAGGCTGAGGTAGAAGGACTGCTGGAGCCGAGCAGGTTGACGCTGGGGTGGCCGCGAGTGTGCCACTGCACTCCAGCCTGGGCAATAGAGTGAGACTCCAACTCCAAAAAAATGACCGTAGTAATGACTTTTCTTCAGTGGAGACCATTGTTTGAAATCTTATATTGTAGATTCAACTAGAAAAATCCATATATTTAAAGTCCCCTGCTTAAAGAAATGCGTCAAAACAGTACATTTCTCTTTCAGTTAACATAAACAGCTATTTTAAAAAATGATATCTTGAGTATAATACAGAAAATGTATAAAGTACTGGAAAAGGTAGAGAAGAAATAAACATTATTTGTAATTCTTCTTTTTTTTTTTTTTAAAGCAGGATTTATTGAGAGAACAAAAAAGCTCCCACAGTAGGAAGGAACGCGAAGGGGTTGCCCCTACTTGTAAATCTTGTCACCCAGGGAAAACCACTATTCAGCTGTGGTTCTAATTTCACTATTTACTTAAAGGATTTGAACTTTTAAAATTATGCATTTGGCCAGGCTCGGTGGCTCAGCCTGTAATCCCAGCACTTTGGGAGGTCGAGGTGAGTGGATTGGCTGAGCCCGTGGGTTCGAGATCCACCTGGGCAACTCGGCGTGACCTCATCTATACAATAAATCAAAAATTAGCTGGGCGTGGTAGTGCGTGCCTGTAGTTCCAGCTACTTGGAAGGTTGTGGCGGAAGGATCGCCGGAGCCCAGCAGGTCGAGGCTGCGGTGGCCAGGAATGGCCACTGCACTCTAGTCTGGGTGACGGAGTGAGACTTCAACTCAAAAAATAAAATAAAATAAAATTATGCATTTAATGTAAAAAAAAAAAAAAAAAAAGAGTAGGAGAGGAAAATAATGTTTTCATCATAACTGGTTTATTTCCATTCTTTTTTTTTTTTTTTTTTTTTTT